>NW_027107854.1:0-1348 GCF_000696795.3 Halyomorpha halys | reverse complement strand
TAGTTAAAGTTGTGTAGTTTTAGGAAGTTAACCTAGAAGTGATTGTAAAATAATTTGTTTCGTTAGATTATAATCTAAAACTGTTTTCATAGTTCTATTTCCGCCATGTATGTTTAAGTTTATAGCCAATAGCCTCTAATGTATTGAAAGTAGCATAAATATGTAACCGTCAAATTTTGGTATTTATCAAGATTTGTATGGAGGTACATCATAAATAAAGGAAACGTAATGTCAGTGCATTTTTTGTTTTTACTCATTTAGAATAAATATATTTCATTTTTTTTTTTCATTTTAATTGAGTTTCCTATATCCAAAAGTAAACAGTTCACCTATTTAAAGTTTACGCTTTTGTTATTTTCCTTATGTTCACGACTGTTTGAATAGATAAAATATCAGAATTTTTTTGGAGAAGACAGTTTTTTAAAAAATTTCTTTTCAAATTTTTACCTGTACTATATAACAGAAACAGTTTATGCCATGGAAAAGCAGTTATTTAACCATTACAGGTTATAACTACTAACGTTTATTTTATAAGAGAAAAAACTAAAATATTTGTCCATTTTGTATGCAATGCTCAATATATTGAAAATTACCTAGCGCACAATAAAAATTACCCTTATTGTAGTAAAATTAATTACCTAATTTTTGAGCCCTAATAAAACTGTTTACGTTCAATATTTTCCGAAATACAATTTTTCAAACACCAATACTTTTTTTTCAAATAACAAGAAACAAGAATTTGTGATATTTTAAATTTATTTTTTGAAAATTACTATTTTTTTAGGAAAATCATCATCATAAACTACATTATGATGCATTTAACAATCTTCAGCGTTAGTCTAAATAGAACTATATATGTTCAATATTTCCCCAGGAATATTTTTTTCCAAACAAGTTGATGCTTAATGACTTATTGCATAATTTGATGAAATGTAATCGATCTTCATATTCCTATTTCTACTGATATGAAAAAATATTTTGGTTTTTTGCAATACACACTGAAAACAAGCCATATTTTAAGAAAAGTTCGGTATCACATCTATTCAAGCCGTTTTTCAATTTCGGGCGCTTTTTAAACATTGCTCGATTACATAATCTTAAGTCTCCTCTTCCCGTTTTAAGCAAATATTTCAAAAGTGAAATAGAGCCTTCGCTCCCAGAGTATCTTAGTGGTGTGGGTCCGGCCGGAAAGGATTACTTTTTTTTTTTTTGTGTGTATTGATCTTCTAGAGATTGCGACATGTACATCGACCAACCTACTCGCTATAATTGTGTTTTGTACTTCAGATAAGTAAGGCTACTACAGGGGTTGGGTGTGGTGGTATTCATTATGAAACAGGGCTATAGT
>NW_027107853.1:81330-86267 GCF_000696795.3 Halyomorpha halys | reverse complement strand
TTTTTTTTCTAATGTAAGCCACTTAAAATTCTGAATATAAGATTCAAAACTAAAATGTTTTTATATATAGCCTAGTATTTATTGTAAAGATTGGTATCCATAATCATTTATTTTTTTTTTTATTTCACTAGTGCAATAAAAAAGTTTTTTCTTAATTTCAGAGAATAAAATTATTTTATTCATCATTGATTGTTTACTGTTTAACACGAATTGCTTATGAACTTATAAGATTATATAATAACTTTACTTTAATTATTTGTTCCTACCAATCAAAGCCTCTTTAGTACTATCCATTGTGTTTAACATTAAATACAAGTTGTTTTACACTGAGTTTGAGTCAGCATGAGTTGTGCTGTGTTTTGAAGAGATATTTGAGCACGGAGGTTGGGGGTGGTTCTCCCCCAGTTGGCTGAGTAGCCTTCTCACTTCCTTCGTTTCAACTTTATTCATTTCTTCTTCATGCTTCCCTTCTTCTGAATCGATAGCCGAGGGGACAGCAGCTGTCGTTACATTTTCTTGTTTCTTTCCTTTTTACAACCTAACAACCTCAGCATCACCCATGGAAACAACACAAAAGAACTTTTACAATTGTGATGAATCACAAAGTCACTATTATAATAGATAAAATAATTATTCATTTAATCACAGATTCGTTTATGAATATGTAAACTTGTTTCACTAGTATTGGAAACATATTAAAATATATATAGACGCATTTACATATCACCAACTCCACAAACTGACAACAGAATATATAGTTTGCTGCATACTAACATATTCAATGTTAATGTGCGGAGTGATAATCTTCCAATATTTTTACTTAGTAGTTCTATTTTTGTTTTTTTTTGCTTTATTTTATTTTAGTTTACTGAAATTAAATAAAATTATTTATGTCTTGTATATAATAATAATTATTATTATTATTTTATACATATTTACTATTTATTATTAATAATTAAAACAGAATATAGTGTTTTATGATGAATTTTTAAGATAGAAATAATTTCTGCTATATGATGAGTAAATAGATAATCCTAATTGAATAAATATGTTCAATTCTTTACTATAGTTTAATAAGTGGTTTAAAAAGCATCCTAAGTTAAGTATTGGTGAAAGCAAAATGTAAAAACAGAGAAGAAGGAATAAGATCTAACTCGCTTGAACTGCTGTAAAACACTGTTTTTATTGTATTCGGTACATCTCTTATATACCCTCGATCAGCTGATCTCCTCAGTCAGCTGACATCGAAATAACAGCTGACTCATACCGTAACTTATATATATATATATATTCATAAAAGCATCTATTATTTTTTTTTAATCATCCGGATGAGAAGAGAATCGTACATTGTACATTATAAATATATATAGTGCGGTAGTATCGATTCTTTTTCCGGTTCTTATAACCAATAGATTTCGACGAACGGAATTTCAAAAGAAAGGGAATTACATGAAGAAGTGACCAATCTGACTTTCGGTTCATAACTCAAACAGAAGTAAGTCGGTGAATCGGGACGGAATATATTTGGTTTAAAAGACTTCGGTGCGCATCAATATTCGGAGCGCATATTGTGCTCTGTGTTTTAAATTCTAATAATGAACAGTTTTTGAGATAGCGCACGAATTAGGCGCAGTTCAAACCTCATTCTGAGGTAGCTTCCACTGCGCCATGGTTGCCGCGACACTTACAAAATATTGTTTTATTCTGCCCCATGCCTTTTTGCAATCCTTAACCTTAGAACAATATGAATATAATCTTTCTACAACCCTTTTTATTTAAAGAAAAAAGATCGAAGACAAATATTGCTTTTTTTTAACCCGGAGTGTTAAAAGTTAAAAAACTTTAATACAGTCTCTAGACAATACTGGGTAGAGATTACCATAAATGAGTTAGGATTTTATTACTAAACAAAGAATTTTTGCGTTTTAGCTTGGCCAATGCTTGTTGAATAAAATGTTATTAACTTCATTAAGTAACTCACAAGGTATCGTTCAAAAATAAATTTTGTTAAAATTAATTTTTACAGATTTCTTTAATAATTTTACCCTACTAGCGACTAATAGGGTAAATAAAGTATTTAGGAGTTTATTATAATTGTTCTGTTTGTAAGTGTGTGATGATTAAGCGAATCAATCCTTCATAATTCTTAATTCCCTCATTGTTTCATTTAAGAAAACGCTAAGTGTAACAAACAATGGACAAAAACCTGAATTTTCCATATCTAATTTCAAAACTAGTTTAATTATCAACCAAACTTAAATTAATTCCGACTAATAGGGTAAATAAAGTATTCAGGCGTTTATTATAATTATTCTGTTTGTAAGTGTGTGATGATTAAGCGAATCAACCCTTCATAATTCTTAATTCCTTTATTGTTTCATTTAAGAAAACGCTAAGTGTAACAAACAATGGACAAAAACCTGAATTTTTCTAGTTTCAAAACTAGTTTAATTATCAACCAAACTTAAATTAATTTCCGTAAGTCATGTATAGTACATAAATTTAGTTTATTAATAATATACTTACTATTACTACACATTTTTGAAAAAGTTATATTATTTTTATGTTTACATATGTAGCCTAATTAATTTTTTTATTTAATTTATTTCAGAGATTACATCAAATTTTAATTTTATGTCATTGTCAATTTGATTTTGTTGTCCTATAATCGATATAATTGGTATTTTAGATAGTTAATAGAATGTATTTTTATTTGCATTGTCATTAAAAATTATTTACCAATTTTCTTGCCCCTCTTTCCTCCTCTGCTTCATATTTATATATAGACTCATCCTGATATATTTATTATTTATTTGAAAGTCTTTAGCTGAGGTAAAGGAAATAACCTCACAAAACTCTTTTGTTTTGTAAAAATTATTTTTACTATGTCAACAATGTTGACCGAGTCCTTTAATCGTATTTGAAGTCTACTACCTTTATAAAACTGTCAGTTGTTTTGATTCGTTATTCATGTTTTCTGGCTTTAGTATATATTGCCTTATTAAAAATTTCTTCCCCTTACTGTAATCGAAATCGTGACTTATTAATATGCTATGTTTAGCCACAGTTATAGTTTTTATTTTTATTTTTTTAAGAATCTTAACAATCGTTTTATGTGATAAACATGATTTATACATGGAGTATATGTAAGTTAGGTGGATAATATCTTACTACGTTGTGAAATATCCCGAATAAAGGGATAAAGGCGTAGATTTAGAGAAAGACTTTTTCTATATACCGAAATAATATAATTTGTTATTCATTTAGGTCACCTCTAAATTTTAAGTCATTATTAAAGCATTAATCATGAATTTATCTATTAATGAAAGAAGTGGCTACGGGGCAAGTAATACAGTACCCGCAATACATATCGATGAGACTAGTCGGGCGCAAAGTTCTTAAGATTATAAATTTAATATTATTAATTATTATTAAATTGAGTATTTCACTTACTTTTTTTATTTAAGTTCCTTAAATGTCTTGTTCTGATTTCAAAACTAAATTTTTTACTAAATCGCTAATAATATTAAACCTTTCATTGTTCATAATGTGTGCAATGTGACGTCACTGCAGCTACACAAACTATTATTGAAATTACTTTTTCTTTTTATAGTTACTTTTTAATTTTATATTTACTTTTTTTTTATAGTTGCATTATCATTTTATATTTATTTTTATTTTTATATTTACTCCTTTATTTTATATTTGCCTTTTCTTTGTATAGTTACTTTTTCATTTTATATTTATTTTTTATTTTTATATTTACTATTTCAATTTATGTTTACTTTATATTTTTATATTAACTCCTTCGTTTTATATTTACTTTTTCTTCTTATAGTTTTTTACTAAGTTAAGTTACTTTTTTATTTTATATTTATATTTACTCCTTCATTTTATATTTACATTTTTCTTTTTATATTAACTTTTTATTTTTACAGTTAAGTTTTCTTTTTCATTTTATATTTACTTTTTCTTTTTACAGTTAATTTTTCATTTTATAGCTAATTTTTATTTTTATATTTACTTTTTATTTTTATTATGTAAGTATATATTTTTCTAAAATTTAAAATTCATTTTAACTAATACCATGTATAGTGTTGTGATAATCTGTATCTATTAATAAAACACGTTTATAAAAAAAGAAAAAGAAAATGCTAATGCAAAGAGTATATATAGAAGTGTATGCTCGTAAAAACGGCTGTTTTAGCATATGAAGTATCAAACAACAAGCACATAAAATTTGTTTTATATAAATAAAATGAAACATCAGTCACATAAATGAGGCTTAAGATATACTGAAAAGTTAAGTTTAGTTAATTTAGAGTAAAATTGTACCACATTCTCAAAACTTATATCGTATTTACCACACTTCAAGAATGGGTCTTCATGGGGAACAAACTTAGCTTTTACGGTATTTTCACGGTCTCGATTCAGTCCATTTATGCCATTTGATCATTAAAATAAATGTAACGTAACTTAGTGAATAATACTGGCCGTTAAATGGCTTAAATTAAAATGAATATTTCACGAAATGTGATAATTCATTTTGAAATGGCTTCATGTTCTGAACTTTCTCAATTAACCTACTGTAAAATTCAAATACCGCATTATTGCCCAAAATAAAGAAAAAGAGTAGTATAACAACGGTTGCAGAAGTCACTGAATTGGCTAATCTTGGATTTAAGAAAATTGTAACCGGAAGAAAGCTAAAACCTGAAGAGACATTAGTATTAGGTAGTGAACAAAATGTATGGTATATAAATATGCACATTTAATAAATTGTTTACTCTCTGGGCTTGTTTATTATGTATGTATAAAACCAACTTATCTTAAACAGTTATTCAGTACTCGACATAGAACATACAAAGAAACGTTTGAGGCATTGTATGCTGTACGTATATTTTAAAGCAATGATTCCATTTTCTCGATTTCGATAT
>NW_027107853.1:74813-76305 GCF_000696795.3 Halyomorpha halys | reverse complement strand
TATATAGATAGGCTGTGACAGATAATTATTTATTCTGTTACTGTAGCCGTGAGTCAACCTTGTGGGTCGGGAGTTCTCCAGGGTCCACCTAGCCTCATAAGATGGGTACCCTTAATTGGGGAAAAATCTTGCGGTCCAGCTTGATTCTCACCAAATCTTCTCTATGTCCATCCTTTGTCCTACTAATAGTACCTTGCTCCATTTATTCGCTTAACGGCACACCAATCACCATTTTACAAATTACAATAAAATATAGCACGGTGATCATTTATAAAATAAACAAAATATGCACGCGTGTTTGGGCCCATGTGTGTGTCTACGTGCCATAACAACAATGGAAACATGAAAATGTTTATTTAATCATCAAATTATTTCATATTTTATATTCATCCGTTTTTCATTACTTATAAAATTTTGAGATAACTAATTTACCTTATACTCGACATAATTTTGAGTAATAGTGGAAATTGTACACTTTCATACAAAAAAAAAAAAAAAGTAAATAAATATAAAATAAAAAAAATCTTTATGTATACAAACAGAAAAAAAAATAAAATGAACATAATCAAACGAAGCAGAATAAATTATATACAATATTTACAATCTCGACCAAACGATTTCCGAGCCCATTCTATCCCCCACACATAGGGGTAGAGCAGAGCCTGTTGAGATCCTAGCTTAGCCCTGTCACCGCGTCACTGGTAATGAACCATTGGAGGCTGAGTAAGTGCACTAAAGCCGCAATCACTCAAAATGAGCGTATCATTTGGCCATTCCAAAAACCTATGAATAAAAAAATTTCATACCTCCGTTATCTGTCTAAGCTCTAATTTTTATTTCTGATTATCCAGAACACCCAAACTAATGCAAGGTTGTAAGGTGCTATATCCTATCCTAAACAGAAATTCCAAACTAAAACCAGAAACAACTGTTCTTATATTTAAAACAATCCTCAGGCCACTGCTGATGTACGGCTGTGAAGTCTGGGGAGCGGCATCCTTCACGAAATGGAAAAAAACTACAATCTTTTCAAAATAAAGTCCTACGATTCGCAGTTAATGCTCCTTGGTTAATAAGAAATAGCCAATATCATCGCGAATTACAAATGGAGTCAATAGAGGATTATATCAAAAAACGGTTGATGAAGTTCCACTCCCAGTTGCCAACAGTTAAAGAAGCAGTGACCTACAACCTGGGAAACCCAACCTCAACCCACAGACTGCTGCAGGACATTCTTTTATAAATTTTTAATAAATATAAAATTAATTCATAGTCATACTATCTCTATTTACTTATTATTCATTTTAATTATTCATTATTATTTTTTTTTTTATCCCTTTTCTTCTCTTTTCCTTTTTTCAAATTAACTTGTTTCTTTTTAATATTAGAAGAAAATTGTTTGTTTTACTTAAGTGTACCAATATCATTATTTTTTGTTATTAATTTTACTTTCCTCTTTTATTAAGAAGCATTATTCTTATCTATTTATTTT
>NW_027107853.1:65378-70636 GCF_000696795.3 Halyomorpha halys | reverse complement strand
AGATATTTTTTTTCTCTCTAAACTTTCTTTGGAATTTTTTTAACGTTTTTTCCATTTGATCTTAAATATTCATAGGGGAATGTAAAAAAAAAGTAGTGTTCGCAACTTAGCAAGACTAATGCAGACGCTTCAATATAGAATCATATTTTTTTTCACTAAAGAATCCTTTCAATTTTAAATCTTGCTGAAAAGTCCAGGAGGTATTGGTGGAAGCGTTTATCTGGGAAGTAAAAAAATTACTGAGGTATTGTATTGCAAAATGTTTTGAGTCAATGAAGAAGTGTTCATTCTAACACTATTCTACAAGGTATGTAGTTTTAATGAACTGTAAACTGCAGTTTCAGTCATTATTCATGCGTCATCGACGCACCTATAAATGATAAATAAAAAAAATATATATATACAGTAGCATGGTTCTGAAAATGAGCAAATTATTGGAAAATCTCTATTCCACTTTAGTAGCGCTTTATAAGTTAATGTTACACATGTACCAGAAAGATTTCCATAAATTAAAAATTGTCTAAAAGTTTGATAGGGATCTAATAGATAACACAAAGGCTATAAAAATACGTTTAGACCTCTCTTATCACCGAGCTAGCAAGTGTAGAAAAACTTTTTTACGCCTGAAACTAGGATTCACTACCTAGCAGTTACAACATTAAATATTGTAATTATTTCATTTCATTAAAAACACAATCAGAAATATTATTCAATGTAGTTTTCTATGATAAAATTTGTGGGTAGGATAATATTTCAATTTCATCCGGAAAAAAATGATAACGATCCAAGAAAATTGCTCATTAAATTGTGACGATTTTTTTTTGTTTCGATAATTTTCTGGTATGTTTATATTTTTATTTTTTATTGATAAATATTACAATCTGCCACACAGTGTTGGGCAATAAGTAATTGTGATGAATGATCACATCAAATAAAATAAAATAAGAATAAAACTAAATGAAAAAAACACATAAAAATAAATAAAATCTCTCATTAAATGTATACAAACAGAAGACTAAATAAAATAAACATAATCAAAAAAATAAATAAATAAAATAAGATAATAATAAAAATAATATAATCTCTAGTTACATTTACACTCTTATATACAATCGACCTGAGGATCCCTGAGCCCACTCTATCCCCATAGAGGGTGGTAGAGCAGAACTGAAAAGATCCCAGCGCATCCCTTTCACCGCATCACTGGTGGTATGTTTATATTATTTTTTTTAAAAGTATATTATCTAATAAGCGTTTAAAGTATTTTTCAGTTTAATTTTTTTTTCTCTACTGTAGGTTTTTAGTTTCAATTGAGAAATAAGGAGAAACACAATATAATACACTAGATTTGACTACTTAACGTCTAAAATATTAAATATACACGCAAAAAATTTTGTTTACCATTGCTCAGTAATTTTGTCCATTAAACAAAAATTCATTAAATAAAATCAGAAGAAACCTTTCTTTCCAACCAAAAAGAATTTTTTAAACCATTCGGAGAAGTAGAAGTTAATAAAGGTTGTTCCTATATTGAGTTTATATATATATATATTTCCAATAGTTACAAACACTAATTGTTTAGGAAAAATAAATGTCGAAAAATAATATGTTTTAGGCAATTTCACTTCTTTTTTTTTTTGGTTATCCAATTTATTCTTGGACCTGTCTATTTATTTTTTATAAAACTAAATTTATATCGTTATAAATTTCACTAATTACTAAAATATTCATAACTCCCGCTTTGAAATTTAATGAGCACATCAATTAGTGAAGATATTTTGTGACATTACATATTATATATCAGGTTCCCTAATTATAAATATTACTGTTTACCCAGTACAAGATGAGAATAGAACAAAATTCAACTAACGTAAAACACAAATCTCATTAAAATTAAATTATTGATTAACAAATAGGTTTGTCCGAGTGAAATGTTTACAGGTTGGAAGCAAAAAAATAGCAGATAATAAGAAATGATTAGAATCTGGTGCCTAGAAGTATCTCAAGGTTTTTTTTTATTGGTTGATTTAAAGTAGCAGATAAAATAACAATGAAGAAAAAAGGGTATGGAATAAATATAGAGAAGAAATAAAAAGATAAAACAAGTGCAACACCGTTTTAGATCCATTTTTTGCTATCATGTTATTTAGTTTTCTATAGAATAAATTCTCTTCATAAATTGTGCCACTCAGTTTTAATACTATGTTTATAGACCATATGGGACCCGCTTTGGATTTATTTTTGATTTATTCCAAAATCCTTTAGATTTTTGTTTATTATTGATAGTTAATGATATAGACCACCTCAAACTATACTAAATAAGCAATAGAATTAAATTTACGAATGGATTGTCTATCGGCGGCATCTTTTACATCCATAGCGATGCGTTCACACCATTTGTAGACATCGACTAATCCCATATAGCACCACATCACCCATAGATGATGTAATATTATCCAACATTGCGCAATAAATATCTTATATTTGTAATATTGTGCAATATAGTGCAAGACCTAAAAATACCAGATACACACGCATAATATTGTTGCTTAATTTCCAATATTGTGTAGTAACACTGTGCGGGTACAGACAGCGTATAAGTAAGTTTAAAATTTCAATGAATAGGAGCGTTAATATTTCAATATTTCATTCCCTGGAAGATAAAGATATAACAATAACTTTTTAGCGTAAATATTTAGGAATAATTGAACCCAACAACTCACAGTGTTCAATCCACAGGCCTGAGGTGTTTTTAGGGAAATAAGATGGGGAGGGTCGCTTTAATTGGGTGAAAGATCCAGGGAATTACAAACATTAGTGCCACCTATAGAGAACAGGGCCAACTAGATCGGATTTGGTGGGCTAATCCCTCACTATTGGAACCTGAGGACTCTGTAGAAACCTCTATCCTCTCGTAGTTACTAACCACCGAATATACAAGATATCCAGCTAAGAAGAAGGGAACAGCGCGTGGCACTTAGAGGCACACGGTCTGGAGGTCGGTACTTCAGCACCACAAAGAACATACCAGGTGACTCATCCCATATGGGACTCACAAGTAAGTGAAGCATTTATTTCATCTTCTAACACGAAGTGGTGACCCATCTCATCAACCATCTTATCTCAGCAATAGTTCCCACAATTCAAATTCATTTGAACTAAACTAGCATCATTACATTTGGCTTATTCCCCTCCTTAAAATTTATTGCAACTTATTCCTCAATATATTCTGTACTTACAATCTCTCTTTTTATCTTTAATTAACTAACTTCTCAAATGGATTTTTCTAATTTTTCTCAGGCATTATTCCCCCATAAACCAGATGGGGACTGTCTGATCAAAAAACACGGTTTTCTTCATATTCTGTTTTCAATAATTATATTTATCACCAAAAAAGAACCATCCTGCAGATACTTCGATCACATAAAAGTTGGACTAGAAATTACATAAATAACATGTTATAAAAATATTCTTGTTTGACTTGTGATAACTTTGTGTTGATGCTAATACAACCAGAACCAAGGGGGGGATGATGCAACTGAGGTTGGACGAAGTACAAAGGACGGTATGCCTGGATAGAACAGGGATGCTATCACCACATGTCCCAACCATACGTGCACACGGATGCACAGGTAGGTACAGAAATAGGCCTTATCCACAACCCTTAGAATACAATAATACTACAACTATACACAATGAAAATACCTAAATGTTATTTAGGGATGATTTTTAGATAACGATTTTTAACCAAAACCACTATCAAACAAAACTTTTGATGTTTAAACGCAAACTCTGTTAATAAAATTTGAATTGGTAATTTTACCTATCTTAATCGTGGCCAAAAAAGTACCATAACAATAATGCTATAAACAAGAATGACATTGATAAAATGAACTTTAAAAATTATACAACATTGAAATAATTTATTTCCAAATCGTATTACGTATGAATATCTATAATTATTAAAATTAAGTACAAACAATTTTTTTAACTAAAAGACCATTACAAATTTTAAGCCATGACTATCGGATTTAATAAACATACAGTCCTGCTATTTTTCCCTACCGGCTAACTTATGTGAAAGCAATAAGCGTTAGAGTTGGCCGTCACGTTTGGAACTCCAGAGCATTCTAAAGTTCTAAAAGTCTTTAAAATTTCTCTGCTTTTATTTTATGGGCCTATTTTTCCACACAATGATAATGCTCTGAGACAAAAATTATACTTCAAAATATCATATAAACTGTTCTAACACCATGAAAAAGTAATTGAACTAATGTTTCTAACTTCCCGTTAAGTCCTGAATGCACTAAAAACTTTTTTCCCAAAATATGAAAGAAAATAAAGTTAAGATGTATATGCATAAAAAGTTAAAACTTTGCTCTGGGACAGCCATGACAATGAGAATCGAACTACTGCCTTAGGACAATAGGAAAATATTCCTACATAATAATTTCATCTTTTCTATCAGAAAGAAAGCTTTCTCAGGCCGTACTATAATCAATACAAATGTATAGTGATTCTTGGAAACAATTTTATTTAGGCGGGATTTAAAAAAATCCCTATTGTTTGAAAATCGCCCTTAAAGTTTTTTAAGCAAATGAAGTGTACTGAGTATCCTCACTGTTTCAAACAACAATTTTTTTTGATCCTACATCGAAAAAAAATAATTGTATTTAACCATTTTTTCTCTGAGAGCTGAGACAATAAGCATTGGACCTGTGAGAGAAAGGTTTAAGCGCAAAAAACCGTGTCTCACGAAAGTACCAGGTTAAGACACTAAGTAGACTAGATATATCATAAAAAGAAAGGTCCTTTTGCATGTCAACTATTGCTAAACTAATTACATTGGGGAAATGGATCCAAGAAATCAAAAGCTTCGCTAGAAGCCTGAATCTCCATTGGGAAATATAAGAAGCTAGAAAGTGGAGCTCATCATAAGATCTAACGGGATAGAGGGACAATAGGAGTCTCTTTTTTCTTCCTTTTATTATTTTTAATAGAAAGAGAAACTTTATTATCAAAGGAGTGCAGTCCTACTTTATTGGGTTGCCAAGCACAGCGATACTATTATATCTAATTCGATTTTTTTTATTAAGGTACAGTATAATAAAAATACATAGTAGAAAAATATTTTATGTTTCGTTTCTCTTCCTGCTTTATTTTTTAAAAGTCTTATAAAAACTTCAAAGGAATTAGCTCAGTCTGAAAGAAATAAATGCCATAAACTTCTAATCTCCGGAAACCAAGTATGAAAATAT
>NW_027107853.1:59609-65063 GCF_000696795.3 Halyomorpha halys | reverse complement strand
ATATAATAAAATAATTAATTGCAAATTACTAATTTAAAAACATATTCTTTGAATTTTTTTATGTATAATATATTTTACTAAAATATACTGCCGGGATCATAATCAATTTTTATTACCTGCCTGTTTTTGTTTTTATTCTAAATAAGATTTTTATTTTTATTCATAACTTTATAATGTAAGTATTTTTTTTATAATATGATAAAATAATCAATGGCAAATTGCTTATTTAAAAAATATTTCTTTGAATATTTCACTGGAATAAATTCCTCGAAATCAGAATCAATTTTCTGCTACCGGCCTGCTTGTTTATTTTTTACAAATATTTTTGTTTAGCACAGATATTTCGCCAATAGGTTTCTGATACCCAAACAGACAATTTTAAACATTTTAGTAAAATTTAGAGATACATTTTGCTAATAATTTGTCCATGCTATCCGCTATATATTCGGCGCCTTATCAGGTGAAGAGAAGAAGACATCGTAAGATATGGCAGACTAACAGGTAACCATTACGTAGACAAGCATTTAACAGAGTTAGTAATAATATATAATATAAATGAACTGAAACGATTAATTAGCAAATTTATGCGGTCAAACTATGATTACTTAAATTAAGTGTCTCATGAAAGACGATGAAAGTTTATGTCAGCACTCAAAAAAACATTTAAGTTGTTAGCACCCCTTAGAAAATAGGACAACTCTTGGGATTTTGGAAAAAAGGAAAAAATCAGAGAACTTTGCTATCTTTTTTCCGTATTTACACCACATACTTATTTTACAAATATAGAATAGGAAACCTCTATAAATCATACGCTAGACGTGCTAAAACTATCGCTTCCGCTGCTTTCAGTCACCCTGCAGAAGTAACATAAAAAACAGACAAAACATATATTATATAATAAATATTATATTTTTGGAAAAACAATTATCAAAGAAAATGGCATTGTAGATAAAGAATTTTTCTTCAACTGCAAGATTATGCAAGAAGTCTCAAAGTAAAGAAGGGATTTTTAAAATTATATCTATTGATTAATTTAACAAAATATTCTGAATATAATTCTAAATTTTTTAACCTTTATTGGTTTTAAATTTTAATAACCTTAAAATAATGCCCTTTTTTTTAGAATGTAATTGATAGTTAAATTGTACTTGAAAATAACCTTAAGGGCATTATGCTCATTTAATTTGAGTTGTAGTAAAACGTGAGTAACTAACAATAAATATATTCGGTTTCCGTTGATCTTGCCATAAAGATATTATGTTATTCAATAATAGAATCAGAGAAAAAGGCATGAAAGATGAAGATTTAACTACTAGATTATGCAAGAAGTCTCATAATAAAGAACGAATTTTTAAAATTATATCTATTAATTATTTAAAAATATTCTTAGTATAATTCAAAGTACAAATAATTAAAAAATGATATACAGATTTCTTTTGAAAGTACAACATTAGCGAAACGCATGGACAGCGTAACACAATTGGAAAATAAAAGTAATATTATTTTAAAAAAATTTATTGGTTTGCGAAATATATTGTTTATTGACTAAAACTTAATTTATGTATAATTCCTTACAGTTATTTTCTTTCAATTAATTATTGTTGAATTTTCAAATAATCATTATAGGAAATATATGACATTTAAGTTTAAGAACACTATTAGAGGAATTTTTATGATCAATAAAGTAATTTATTTTATTCAATAAAGTATATAAACAATTATAAGGATATTTTATCATATTTCATGGAAAATACTTTTCAGAGAATAATCCTTCTGTCTGGTTTTAATAGTTTTGAAATACAAGAGGGGGGCCATTTTCCATTATAACTTAAATTTTGTAATTATCACCCGCGAGAAGCTCCCATCTTCCAAGTTTAGATTCCCTTCACTGAAACAAGTGGAATATTTTCAGCCAGTTATCTCCTTAATGGACAGCACAACGAAATTCCCTGTCGGTCGAAAACTCATTTTTTGTAGTAAAAAGTAATATCGTACGCTATACTTGCTATACGTTATACTTGCTATCGTATGCTGTAATATGAATGAAATTTATTTACACGCAGGTACGCACAAATGCATGAATAGTTTCCTAAAGTTTCTTATATCAAAGTCTGGTCAGGTGACGTTTAATGAAACTTTATTTGCATTTAATTCAGTCTAAAAATCTTTGGGATCATAAATTTAATTGTTTAAAATCCACGGAATGTTACAGTGCAAGGTCTAGATACATAACGTAAAAAAAAAATTCAAAACAATTTTATTTCAATTTCAAAAATATTCACTATTTCAATTAATAATTTGTGTGTTAACAAAACAAATATAATACAATAGTTTATATATAATCTTTACACTTTCTTGAGATCGGTTGTTATTGTTTAAACAAAATAAAGTTTATCCAATTTTAGTCTCTAAACAATCTATATTTCTTAATAAGTCCAACATTTCGGCCATTACTAACATGCCCGAATATATACTAATATGTCCAACATTAATAATTCTGAACCTCTAAAAGGAATTAATAAAAACTTTAAATATTTTCGTAAAACTGTAATTCATCTATTTTATTTTTTTATTGTAAAACTATTGTATTCTTTTTTAAATAAAATTAGTTTTATCCAATTTAATTATATATTTCTTTATAAGTTCAACATTTCGGCCAATGGGGCCATCGTCCGGAACAATCTTTAATACAAATTTATACCCACATTTATTTTTTAAAAAAACTTTATGCAGGCTATTCTGCAGGTCAACAATTTCACTCCAAAATTACCCTACTGTGACAATTCTTCACATTAAATTAAAACTTTTAATCACAGTCAATTTACACTATTACAGGTTGTGATAAAGTATAATAGTGTAAATTGACTGTGATTAAAAGTTTTAATTAAATATCAAGAATTGAAAAAAATTGGGTAATTTTGGGCTGAAATTATTGACCTGACCAGAATAGCCTGCATACATTTTTTACAGTCTAAAAATATTTGGGATTATAAATTTAATCGTTTAAAATCCACGGAATGTTACAGTGCATGGTCTAGATACATAACGTAAAAAAAAAAAAAAAATCAAAACAATTTTATTTTAATTTCAAAAATATTCCATATTTCAATTAATAATATGTGTGTCTACAAAATAAATATAATACAATAGTTTATATATATAATCTTTTCACTTTCTTGAGACTGGTTGTTATTGTTTAAATTAAATAAATTTTATTTAATTTAACTCTCAAAACAATCTATATTTTTTTTAAGTCCAACATTTCTACCTATCGACAGCACTAGACCGGAAATTATATAATAAAGGCCTGTTTCTTAACTTCACCCAAGAATTCGACTAAGTATGGCAACAGGGATTCCTTTTCAGCTCAGGAACTAAACCTATACTACGTATTTCTTCATTAATCTATTTCAGATAGATTTTTCCCGATTCGACTGGACTCAGGACTATCTTGGGCCAATCCTAGCCGTCATGCCTCGGAAATTAATCAATACTCGCGCCACTATTGTACATAAAATACACACACGCCACTCCACTCTGTGCTAACCCATACACAGTTACCTACGCATACGACCAGAATTACAAGTAATTGTAATAACAAATACTTGACATGAAAACGAAAAAAAATTGTTTTAAAACGGGTCTCAAATATCAATACGATATCCAGTTTAAGATTGCGCGCTGCCTAATAGATATTGATATATGACGATTTTTTATGTTTTCACAGAGGCTGAAAATAAATATAGAATCGATTTTATGATCATTTGCTTTCATTTCGATTCATTTTAAGTTTCAGAATTCCTGCTCATAAGAAACATGTTCGAATAAACTGAATTGTAATTGTACATGTAATTGTAATTTTAATTGCAAATATAAAGGGTCAATATGAAATTTTGATTGCAATTACTTATCTTCAAGAAGTAATTGTAATTGAGAATCTTAGTCACAATTACTCCAGTGCATTTTTTCTTCAAAACTACTAATTTTATTCTTGTCCAATTCAGCTTGCCACTACTGCAATTACTAAACATAAAAATGCACTATAGTTACTAAACTGACAACATAACTTATAAATGCTATATAAACTGATCCATGAAAAGTCCCATAAAATTACATTAAACTTTATTAGTCATAATATGACACCTCCCATTTAACTTAATTGCACACACATCCCGTAAATATACTTCAATGCCTCGAACGTTTGATATAAGAATGAAATGGGATCCACCTAATACAAAATAACAACACAAAAAACCGCTAGTCACTGAAAATGAATCTTATGATTTCATTCTGAAAGAAAAGAAAATCAAATATTACTGAAAACAATTAGGATGTACGAATTACAGTCTTACGGTATCGCTTAACAGAGTTACAATTAGCTCTACCGACTAAAATACACTACTTTATAATAAAGCTCTTAACAAACAAAGTACGTTAATAACAAAACTTTGCATACCAACTGAAAATTTGAACAGTCAATGAACACAAACGGAAAACAACAAAGTCACAAAACGACTCAAATTGAACAAATATCCACAGCTCCTAAACCTTTAAACACAAGGAAACTAAAAAAGAAAAAGGATGAGAGACCTGCTAGCATAATACAGTAAATCAAGTCAGGGAAGGGCCATTCCTGAGTGGTGAGTGCATGTTTCTCATGTCAATAGGCACTCTGCTGATATTCAGTTTTGTGTTTCACATAATAGAATGTAGATATGCAAAGAAAAAAATATTTAAAAAAATTATTTCTTTTGTTTTATTTGTCACCTGGTCTCCATTAAATGAACATTTGCTTGTTGTTATTTTTTTTTTAATCACTAACAAATACTCTAATACCTGATTAAATAAACGCAATTTTAAATTGTAACTGAATTTCTAACATTGAAAAGAAACAAGAAAATTGTTAAAAAATTTACTTTAATTTCCAATTCGAATATATATAATAATAATAAGTTATTATAAAGTGTACAAGTTAAAAATAAATATTTCTTTGAGTGAACGATTTATTGTAAACTGAGCGTTGTAAAGCCTGCCTTAGGTTGAAGAAAAGTTTGCCCCTTTAAAAATTATCCAGAGGCTGACGGCTGGTAATTGGTTGCCCTAGAATATCCAGGATCAACTTTTGAGCGCTTACTTACCAACTTTTTATTCAAGACGGCAGAAGACGTGTTCTGTTTGTAAACATGTTGAAATGAATCCTGTAACCACACCCAGTCATGTATTTTTTAGCATAAAATTTTTCAACCATTTTTAGCAATACTATTGCGTTCATATTCTATGAGCTGTATTATTAAAAATAAAGATAGACTGTTAGCTACAAATAGTTTATGATTTAATTATTATTTATTTTTGTCTGTTGTTATTGGCATTTAGCAGTAATTTTCAACAATTCTCTATCGTTGTTTTATCCTGAACTGATTTGTCTATTAGCAGGATTAAAACAATATATATATA
>NW_027107853.1:53115-58697 GCF_000696795.3 Halyomorpha halys | reverse complement strand
TCAGCAGTGAAAACAACGTCTAACATGTACTAAGATCAACATGTGTCCGACTTTCTGGTGGGATACATTTAAAGGGAAACCCTATGTCTAGTTTTTCACTACTACGCAGTACTATAAGAGGACGAAGATTATTTTTAGGAACTTCTTTACGCTCATAACCTAACAACGCACATTGAATTTAAATTTATTTTAACTTAAATTTATTTTACAACCTCACAAATTTTGAGTAAGATTAAGGTTATATGCTATAAGATTTAGTTACATTTCTTAAAGGAAAATTTTAAATAAATTTTTTAATTAAATAATATAATTGCCATAAAGATATCATGTTATTCAATAACCTATTTTTCAATGTCTATTAAAATTTAGAAAATTAATTTTATTTTATTGCGATAGTTTTAGAAAAACAATTATCAGATAAAAAGGCATGGAAGATAAAAATTTCTTCTTTAACTACTTGATTATGCAAAAAGTCTCAAAATAAAGAAAGAATTTTTATATCTATTAATTATTTAAAAATATTCATAGTGTAATTCAAAGTATAAATAATTAAATAAATCAAGTATAAATCATTAAAGAATGATATACAGATTTATTTTGAAAGTACAACATTAGCGAAACGCATGGGCAGCATAACACAATTAGAAATTAAAAGTAATATTTTTCTTATTTTATTGGTTTGCGAAATCTATTGTTTATTGACTAAAACTGAATTTATGCATAATTCCTTACAGGTATTTTCTTTCAATTAATTATTGTTGAATTTTCAAATAATCATTATAGGAAATATATGACATTTAAGTTTAAGAATACTATTAGAGGAATTTTTATGATCAATAAATTAATTTATTTTATTCAATAAAGTAAATAAACAATTATAAGGATATTTTATCATATTTCATGGAAAATACTTTCAGAGAAAAATCCTTCTGCCTGGTTTTAATAGTTATGAAATACAAGAGGGGGGCCATTTTCCATTATAACTTAAATTTTGTAATTATCACCCGCGAGAAGCTCCCATCTTCCAAGTTTTGATTCCCTTCACTGAAACAAGTGGAATATTTTCTGCCAGTTATCTCCTTAACCGACAGCACAACGAATTCCCCGTCGGTCGAAAACTCATTTTTTGTAGTAAAAAGTAATATCGTATTTCTTGCTATCGTATGCTGTATTATGAGTGCAATTTACTTATACGCAGGCACGCACAAATGCATGAATAATTTCCCAAAGTTTCTTATATAAAAGTTTATCAAGATCTAGTCAGGCGATGTTTAATGAAAAAATATTTGCATTTAAATCATTCTAAAAATCTTAGGAATCATAAATTAAATTCTTTGAAAATAAATGTTACAGTGCAATGTCTAGATACATAACATAAAAAAAAATCAAAATAATTTTAGTTCAATTTCAAAAATATTCACTATTTAAGTTAATAATATGTGTGTCAACAAAATAAATATAATACGATAGTTTATATATAATCTTTACACTTTCTTGAGACTGGTTGTTATTGTTTAAATAAAATAAATTTTATCCAATTAAAGTCTCAAAACAATCTATATTTCTTTATAAGTCCAACATTTCGGCCATTTCTAACATGCCCGAATATATACTAATATGCCCAACATTAATAATTCTGAAACTCTAAAAAGAACTAATAAAAACTTTAAATATTTTCATAAAACTGTAATTCATTTTTTTTTATTATAGAACTATTGTATTCTTGTTTAAATAAAATTAATTTTATCCAATTTGATTATATATTTCCTTATAAGTTCAACATTTCGGCCAATGGGGCCATCGTCCAGAACAATCTTGCAATTACAATTACAGGTTGTGATAAAGTATAAAAGTGTAAATTGACTGCGATTAAAAGTTTTAATTTAATATGAAGAATTGACAAAATAGGGTAATTTTGGACTGAAATTATTAACCTGAGCAGAATAGTGAACATACATTTTTTAAAAAAATGATGAGGTTCTATATTGTTTTAAGACTTAAATTGTATAAAATTTATTTTATTTAACAAAAAGTACAGTAGTTTTATAATAAAAAACAAAACAAATGAATTACAGTTTTACGAAAATATTTACGGTTTTTATTAGTTCTGTTTAGAATTTTTTTTAGTTTCAGAATTAAATAAAAGAAAATTAATTTAAGTTCATGTTATCAATTTTAGAATTGCTTACATAATGCAATTGGTTTTCACTTATTCCGCAATTATTTGTACTTATTATAAGTATCTGCTCCACGTACATCTTAAAAATAAACATGCTTTAAACTTTTTACCTAAACAATTTACTTATAACACAAACCAAACCACAGTAGAAAATAAAACGGTCGGTAAAGGTTTAAAAAAAAAATAAAAATTATATCTAAAATTTAACTTTTAAAATCTATAATATATAAATGAATAATCATTTTATATAATTATAACATTTAAAATTTGGTTCGAATATGATTTCCAATTTTAAATAAGATATTATCGTATTAATTGGTATATTTAATTAATTGCAAATAACTTTATAATTGGTGTTAATTATACAAATTATTCATTCTTAGAAGCATTAAAACATCTATCAAGTACAATTGGAATGGCCAAATTATATTCCACATTGGTCTCCGTTATACCCAGGACTAAATTAAACCAAATTAGGTTTAATGTTCAGGCCAAAATGGATATTCATTGGATTTTATTGAAATTGGAAATCCCTTACTCATCATTGACCTCGTTGTCTGATAGGAACAGGTATAATTGCAATTCGTTCTGTTATTCTGTTAAAATGTGATATAAAAATTTATTTTTTTAATTCGGAAAATAGAAGAGATAAAAATTAAAGTAATTAATGACACTTTAATTTAGAGTTAATAAAACAAATAAATCTACTTAAATTGAAGGATAAGTTAATTTCACTCATACTTATTCTCTTTATTAATACTTACTCATATTTATTCCTAACATATTTATTTGTATGTTCTAATTTATTTATTCATTCATTTAAATGTTTTTAAAAATGTATTTATTAGTTTTTTGTAATTTTTTTTTAGTAAACTGTTTGACTGATATGGTTATTTTGTTTCTATTTTATTTATGCGTTGCTATCTATTAATGGTTTTTTAAATTTACTTAATTGATCAAACAGTTGTTATGGATCACTGGAGAAGAAAGGTATGAATGAGTGAAACAGGGGAATATTATATTGGTAAATTGTTATTTGTATTTATGTGAAAAGGAGGAAGAATACATATGTACTTATTTAGAATTTAAAAAAATGTAAAAAAAGTGTATTGCATTTAGTGTATTGATGATTATTGTTTGAAAATGTTAATATATTGTAGTGTATGTATGCCCAATTATGGATAGATGGGTATGCTATGTGTTATACCATCCCTTTTTAGGTCTAAATTACCTTTTTCTATTACCTTGCTAGTTTTATAACAAGTTATATCAATTTTCAAAGTCGATACATTTATTTTTTATTATTTCCAAAATGGCTGAATCTCTGCAAATATCCAGATGACATTAATATTCATACGTTCTAAAATTTTACTTTTTTTTTCTAACTGGACATACGAAGTTGAGCTTAGGGTTCCATTAAACCATCAAATTCCTCCCCGAATCCAATCCTTGCAGTTCAAAATCCTTAATGCTCCTTACTTTGTCACAAATCAAGTCATCCATCAGGACCTCAATGTTCCATATGTTGCCGATTTGACCAGAACCAGATACCAATCCTTCCATGATAAATTTCCCAACCACCCAAACCCACTTGTTTCTAACCCGACTTCTCCTTCATTAGCTAATAAACCTCCTAGGCGTCTCGCGATCTTCACTTCCAGGAATGTTATTGCAGTTCTATCAATGGGTAGATTCTCTACATGTTTTTATCATGTCATTATATCACCTACAGCAAATTTAATTGTATATATTTTTATACAGTTTTAAATAACATTAAATAAATCATATATATATTTATTAAATCTAAGAATATCAATTGGCTTTTAGTAACTATAAAAACATTTAATTTTTATGACTTAACATGCCAGTATTATTTTTGTCTCCAAGAAATAGGCTTTTCCCTCATAAATTATTACCAATGACCAGAGACAAATAATGAATATAAAATAAAAAAGTATTTTCATGCACTTGAGTTTAAAAGAAGCGATTTGTTTTCCTTAAACTTTTCACAAATCTATCTTATTAATAGCTAAGTGTTTAATATACCAATTATAGTGATTAAAAGTGTATACAATTCTTTAAAAAGTACAAATTAAATGAAATTAAAAGGGATTATAACCTAAAATAAACCTTTTAAAGACTTCCATTTGAAAATGCGGATTTATTTAATATCCTTAAAAGTTAAACAAAGTAAAAGTTGTTAAGAGTTTTAACTTGATACTGATAATTTCTTCCAATGGAGAAGTCTTAGGTAGAATATACTTCAATACATAAAGAATTAACAAAACAAGTTAGATGACAATTATTTAATTAATTTAATATTTGTCTTTGCGAAACATAACTGGTAAAGGACCTTGTATTTACTCTCTTTTATTTAATTGCTTTCTATTTAAAAGACAAGCTTTAACTCACAACTGTTCTGGATTTCTGAAAAATAGTTAAAATAAATTGTGTATTATTGAAGATATTATATTTTTGAAGAATGCTGTTGAATAAATCATAAATTCTAATTCAATTTGAGGCAAGATTTAATAAAATATCATATCATAAAAAATGACACCATAAAATTAAAAATCTATTTTCTTATTTATATTTGTATTTGCTTGTTTCACTTTTATTTTGATTTTTTATCTGATTTAAATACATTCAGTTGATAACTTAAATTTCTATATCAATGTATCAAAATATTATTGTGCTATATATTATTATCATATTAAATGGATTAATAATTAATATTACCATCTATTATTTGTACTAATTATTTCATTCTAATATTCAAAAAGATTGACTTTTCTTTTTAACCTCGCGTAATTTGTTTTCATTATGTAACTTAAAATTTTGTACCAATGTTTCAAAATATTTTTATAGAACATTTTGTATTTTATTTGTCATACAAGACTGAAAAGACAAGAAACTGCTCGTCGATTCCGACTATTATTACATTTACTAGACAAACATTCTAAACTTCCAATCCGTTACAAAAGACTTATCTACATAACTATTACAAAATAAAGACTATTACAAATTCCTCCCGAATCAGTCCAAAATCCTTCGTAAAATCCTTAATACTGCTTACTTTATCACAAATCAAGTCATCCATCAGGACCTCAATGTCCCATATGTTGCCGATTTGGCCAGAACCAGATACCAATCGTTCCGTGATAAACTTCCCAACGACTCAAACCAACTCGTTTATAACCCGACTTCTCCTTCATTAGCTAATAAACCTCCTAGGCGTCTGAGAAGAAGATGGCCTCGTGATCTCTGGAAATATTTTTGAGGTTCTATCAATGGATAGATACTCCACATGTTTGTATCATGTCATTATAGCACTTACAGCAAATTTACTTGATGTATATATGTGTATACAGTTGTAAATAACAATAAATAAATTAATAAAAAA
>NW_027107853.1:51110-53065 GCF_000696795.3 Halyomorpha halys | reverse complement strand
TATTTTATTTGTATCAAAATATTTGACTGCAATAATTACAGAAGTTCGGCTTTAGTTTTAATTTTTATTAGTAGCTAAGCTATAAAGGCATAGAACATTTAAGAAAAAATATATACATATAAATACTTCTAAAACTTTTTTTTTTTAAAGAGTCCATTTTTGGGCAATGATGAATATCAAAAAATATAATGGAATCGAGTTGAGGTTCACAATTTTAAATATCTGAAAAAATAATTGTATGATTAGTTATTGGTATTTATAATACTCCCAGTCCTTTGTATTTGTTTTTGTATATTGTTTTGTAAGGTAGGATAATAAGCTTCGTGTTATAGCAACCCACTGTATTTTGGCAGCATTGTTCTCATTTCTCTCTATAAATCATAAAGCATTTCTCTCTATAAATCATAAAGCATTTCTCTCTATAAATCATAAAGCATTTCTCTCTATAAATCATAAAGCATTTCTCTCTATAAATTATAAAGCATTTCTCTCTACGTGACACGAGCATTTCCAAGTAAGAAGGTTGTAGGTTTACTTCCTTATGTCTCTAATCTGAACTATACCATCCCTTGGCTATGGTATAATGAAGAAGTATGATGAATAGCTAAAAATAATTAGGGGTTGTCGAGCCATGTGCGTTTGTGTAAACGAGGAAACAACAGAACTGAATGAACTGAAGTTGAAAATATATTACCGTCGAGGCAGGACTCTGATCATCGACGGATTAAATTAATGTTTCTAGCATTTTTTTTTAATTTAAAAAAGGGGAAGATATTATGTAAACAATTTTAACTTTTTTCTTTTTTCCATTCCAATGTTAAAAAAATATAAGGATAGAACAGAACGAGTAACATTTCTAAAAGAGAATTCGTATTCGTTGAGGCGATCAAATAAAACCCACACCACACAAAGACCGGCCATACCCAGCACCTGGAGGTGTAGCAATTTTTTTTTCCTTTTACCTTCGACGTGGAAGAGGAAGAGGCTAGCCTCACTTTATACTTTTATAGCCAGCCCCACTTCAGCGAAAATGTTTCTTTCTTATTGTTATCAACCTAGCAGGGTCACTGAGCTTCTACAATAAATTCTGGTTGTCCAAATCTAATAGAAGAATCTCTATTTTAAAAGAAAATCTTCTTCCTCATTATTTTATGCCACGAAAAACTAGGAAGTAACTATTTTTCTATCTACATCAATATATTTAGCATGCTCTCAATTGTGAGCGATTTCTCTTTTCATAAAAATAGCAATAATTAAATAAAAATGATTTTGTTTACACCTAAAAGGATATTTACTAAATCAAGCTACGACAATGGCAATTTCTGATTTTTCCTTGCCGGTTGAAATGTATGAAATGATTAGATAATAGTTGAGTCTAACAACACATTTATAACTACTGGTCAGCCACACACTTCTAGGTCCTAGAAGTCATTAAAGTGTTTTTGCCTGTTTTTTTAAAAGGTTTTATTTGTCCATGACATTGATTTTTTTTTTATTTTGTAATATTGCATAGCCTGTTCTAACATCTCTTCATTATATAAGCAAGTTTTTAATGATCGCTGTGTTATATTTTATTTTACTTTTAATCACCATGTTATATTATATTTAACATATTAGCTGGTATAGAAAAATGGGTAGTAAAAAATTGAGTTAAACTGAAGAAGAACGAATTTTGGAAAAAAACAAATTGTATTTTTTTCCTGCTTACACTATATTGAAAAAAAAATACAATCTGAACTACTGAATACTTGTAAATTACAAGTGTAAATTTTATAAATTTGAGATACGCCCACATTAGGCATTAGTTTTGAAAAAAAAAATTATTCAAGTATGACTTGAAAATTTCCCGTTGATTAAAAATCGCCTAAATTATTTTTTTTTTTGTGTTAAATTTTCTAATAATACAGAAATTATAGTATTGGTTTTAACTAAGGTTTGTCAGTTTTTAAAACCCG
>NW_027107853.1:48287-50350 GCF_000696795.3 Halyomorpha halys | reverse complement strand
TCTTCTTATTGAATATATTGTTAAGCTATGTACATTTATCATATTAAAATAATATATATTATCGCATATCACATAACCAATTTAATTACTAATCAACTTAAGTTAAGAAACGTTCGGTTGACTGATAATGATCGAAATGACCATTCAGATCGATAGCTAAAGCAAAAGGACATGCGTAATCAACATAAGCGACCCAGACGTTAATGGATTGATAGAAGGGACCTGTCATTGGCAGCTGTTGTCATAATTATCATAATCACCAAACTGGACATGAAACGATCAACTGGCTATTCAACTTGTCAAAACAGTAATTACTGATTCATTAAGGGACTTTACTGCAGGACCTTCAGTCCTGATTTTAAGATTAACTCTTACTTTCTTATTCACGGTATTTTTGTAGGACAATTACGGTAATTGTATTTATCTATCAAATAATCTAACTAACCATCGCAAAGAGACAAATTTTCATTAAAAATAAGCATAAATTATTACTATATTGAACTTATTACGAATCTTCACATCATTTGGGACTCATTGATAACCTCTCATCGTTTCACGCCCAGATCTCAAATAATTCGATCCAAGTTTAGACAATTAAAGCTACGACAAATTTATGGATTATTTTAGAGATCAACCGAATGCACCGTCTTGGCCATTAATAGTGTTTGAAAAAATGTTGAAAAAAATTTAATCATTGTACATTTCAAAATAGCAACATGTTTATTGTTCAGAATGGAAAAACTTGTCCTTTATATAGATTTCATAATAAAAATAAAATTTGACTTAAAATTAAACAATCCTAGGAAATTACCTATCTTAACCTTTAATACATAATTTCGGTTCAGTATTACTTTTCGTTTTTAAGCTAAGCTGTTCTTACACACACACACACACACACATATTCATAAAAAAGGACTATTTTGTGAAATCTTGTTATTTAAAAAAAATTCATTTTTTAAAAATTACGCTGAGCTCTCATTTTGGCAAATAATTAATAAAGTTTTTTTAATCAAGCTGCAAATTTTATTTTTACAACATTTTTAAAAGTTTAATTTTATCATAACCTTTATTAATTCCCAAAATAAATAAAACAATTCTATTTAAAATTTACATTTATCTTCAACACTTTCATTCTAACAGATATTTATAAAATCTATCTTAAATATTTTTGGTTATTTTAATATGTTTCAGAATGTGATTTTTAACTCCTACATCAGGTAAGATCTATAAATATATCAAACAACTATTAAAACTAATTTATTCAAAACATCATATTTTGAATAAGATAAAGTTCATTTTTTTTTTACAAAACAAATGAAAATGTCTTAATGACTGGTTTGCATTTTTTTTTTTTTTGGTGTGGCGTCCACAAATTGTCAAAGAAATGAGGAAAATGTATAGTTAGCGATGTATACTTTAAATGAAACATTGTTTATCATTTTTATTTATTCAAAGTTTATATTCTTTTCAAAAATTCCACATACCAGACATTAATTCGAAAATCATCTGAATCATATTATATTTAAAAAAATACGATTGAAAGACAATTAATCAACAAAAAATCTTAAAAATTGAAAGAGTGCATTCCTCCTTCTAATACATAAATGTAGTAAAATTTATTTTTGTTGATAGGGAAATTGCATTTTCTAACGATTAACAATGAATTATATGATCCAGGAGGCTCCCCACCGATTTGAGTTAACGTAACAAAACTTATATACTGAGTTACTGAATTACATATTCCGTAGGTTGATGATAGCGTAGGAATTTACTACACGATAAATTACTCGGAAACCAAAACACATTACAGAACAAATGGCCACGACTATCATGTCAGAGAACACAATGAGGGAGACTTAAGAGAACATGGGTGCGGTTGTTGGTGACATAAGTTAAGTACCTAAGTTATGTGCCAAGAGGTGCGGTTCTTCATGCCTGATTTGTCATTTTTAATTCAATGTTACCTATAGGCAATCTATGCATTGACAATTAAATTATTTAACTCTTAATAATTAATTTAATATTCATGACTCGATAAAATTATTCCACGATCCTTTTCCTAG
>NW_027107853.1:42419-48055 GCF_000696795.3 Halyomorpha halys | reverse complement strand
ATGCATACTTATAGCTCTAATATTAATTGTCTTTGAGTGTGATGGATTAAAAAAAAAATAAACATGACGAGGATAAAACTATTAATGATCCAAAAATAGAAGAAAAACTGGTATTACAAAATTAATTACATACCGGATTTAACAGAAAAAATAAAAAAAGATATTACTGGAATATGATCACAAAAATATAAAATTAGGAACTTATGATAATAATAATAAGCTCGACAAATATTTTATTATTACAAAGGACAAAATAGGAATGATGGACAAGAATGTGGTGTACAGAATAGATTGCTATGATTGCGATAAGATATATATCGGAGAAACCTAAAAAACATTGGATACGAAGATGACACAGCAACTAAAGGAATAGAAAAAAAAATACAATGTTAACCCTTCACTAAGTAAACATAATTTCAATTTTGTAAATTAAAAAAAATTTGTTAAAGAAAAAAAGTAGTAAAATAAAAGCAGGATAAAATATCACCAAAAAAAATATAGGGTCGTAAATTTTAAGACTTACGTGGTAAAATTGAACAGCCATTATGTATACATTAATAACATAGACATATAATAAAATAAAAAAAAGAAACAGAATTAATGACTACTGATCCATACTTCAAGAAGAAAACATTAGGAACCAAATACGGACCAATAAAAGTAACAAGCAAATTTAAGTACCTGGGCTAGATAATATGTAATAACGGTTCGGAAAAAGAAAGTATGAGGGAAAGAAAACTACTAAGAATACCGAACGAAGAACGAAGAATCACCGGCCCAAAAAAGACAGAAGAAGGATACAGGCTAAGACCCAACAAAAAATCTAAAAAGACACAAAGGACCTAGAAACAGAAATAAGGATCAGGAGACTGAAATTCCACGGACGTGTGGTAAGAATGGCCCCGGAAAGACTAAACAAGGAGCCCTGATGAAGACCTGAAAATCAGGTCGAAACGTCGGCATAAATAAATATTTTTTTGTTTATTTATGTTGTTCCTTTGCTGACCGCACCCCCCCCCGACCATCTTCTCCAATCAGTAATCTACGGTCAACTATATACACCTCATTATGAACAAGAAAATATTCCGAAAAAAACCCGAGGATCCAAAAGCTCAGGAAGATACATCTGGCAAATGAATGAAGAAACGGAAAGACTAGGGATAATGGACCAGAGCTGTCTGGACGGAGAAAGGTTTAGGAAAAGACTGAAGGAAATCAAGGTTCTTCTGAGGAAGAGAAATTCGGAAAAGGGGGTCGCGTTGAAAGAAGAAAGAAACCAAGGGCACGCAGAGATGGAGTAATGGAAGGAAAGGAAAAACAAAAACGAGAGAGAGGCCAAAAGTAACGATATTCGCGTGGTCTCTAGGGCCTCAAAAAAAATAAGGTGGTGGTAAGGAAAGTAGAAGGAAAAAAAGATTAACAAAAACAAGAATCAATAAATACGTGAGAGGATCAGCAAAATGTAAGCATAGCAAGAATCAGGATGAAAGTCAATTTCGTTTCCGTGTGATAAAGAATGCAAACAGTAAACTAGTTGTTTCCAGAAATATTTTTTTTTTACATAATTGATGAAGTACATTTATGGACTTTCGACAGGACTCCGAAACGTCGGTTTATAGTGTAAATATTTTTTTTAAAATGAAGACAAATTTTGTATAAACAAAAAAAAGGTTTATCTCTCAATAATGGATTACTCGCATTAATATATACAATATAGGTAAGTGTAACAACACATTTCTGTGGCTATTAAGAAGAAATTAAGTTATTGAAGTCATAAAACGGAAAAAATGTGTATTAAAAGTAATACATTTAACAGTTACATTCCAATCCCCTCTCAATTGACCTAATTAATTACTAAGTTTGATTAAAGCAACTAGCAATCCATGTATCGGACGCTGACAACCATTTGCAACAATTATCGTATAATGTAAATTTATAGCCATGTATAATTCATAGATCCCTGAATGGCTTCTGAGGACAGCAACAGGAAGGAGTGGGTCTGAGTGGTGTCACAAATCTGATTGGTTCTCCCACATTCTTCCTGTTCCCGCCTCCTTTTCCCCTCCCATTCTGGTCACTGAATGCCGATGTCCTAGCTTCTCCATCTCTCCGGGAATGTCTTGGAATACTAAAATGTTTGACCTCAAAGAATAAATGTATAAGAAATGAATTTATACATATGATGTGGAGGGGGTGGCTCAAAGATAAGACAATGTGGTACTAACTCTAAGGGCCTGGATTCGAATCCGGCTTAGACAGATAATTATTTATCCTTATACTGTAGCTATGAGCTAACTCTGTGGATTCGGGGGTACTTCCGGTCCTACTCAGACTCTATAAAATGGGTATCTTTAAATGGGGAAAAATATGATGGATGAGCGTAACCTCGAAAAAATCACCTCCTTGTATAGCAGTTGTTCAAATACTCAAAGTACTGTGTTGTACCAATATATATCCATTGACAAAAAAAAAGTTGTCTTGTTTGTTTAACCGAACAAAAAATTTTGTAGTTACGATTCAAGATCAAGTTATTGCAACACGATTGTATAAAATGCATGTTCTAAAGAGCACATTAATATCTGATAAAATGCCGACAATCCTCAGTAACGCTTGAATTAATCCAATGCATCACAAATAGATGTAGAGTGTTCGCTGTTACATAATACCTCCGGAGGCCATGGAATTAAAATTTAATTTACAGGATCAATCGATCAATCAAGCTCCATACAATAAGTATAATACAAGTATATATAGATACAATATAATAGGCTACTTCAAAAGGACTCAATGAAGCTCTAATGGGACGAATATATTATTAAGGATCACACTATAAATCATAAAAAAAAAGATATTATCTTCATAAATATCAAACAGAAGAAAGTCAAGATAATTGATATTGTGATGCCATACGATAACAATATATGACCAGTGTGGGTAATAAACCTTGCATTTACTTTATTATAAAAATATCAGCAACTGGTGGTCAAACTATTTTGTATAGAACCATTAAATTAAAATATGTACCGTTACAACCCTTGAAAGGTTAAGGGTGCACTACTCTGTAAGGAAGTACTATTACTAGACCAACTGTTGTGCAGGAACTATACCATTAGGAAAAAGCCGTTGTAAAGCCAATTCTATCAATAAATGGTCTTATTCCAAAATCAACGCTGGCAGGTTCCCTAAGTGAAGCTAAACGAGGAATTCTCTTTGACATAACTCAAAAAATGTTTAAATTTATTAATGAATTACAAGCGCAGGTGGTTGGTCTTATATTCAAACTTATTTTAACTTCTTAACCCTAGAATTCATTAAAAAATCAATAATAATAATATTATATTACTACGATAACAGTATAAGTTCAACTGTTAGTGAAAATATTAAGAACTGGCATTAGAATTTAAAAAAAAACTATATCATTTGAAAAGCATATCATAGTGGTAATGCCAGTAACGGTGGAATATTTGGATGAATAGAATTTCATCTTGATGTACTAAGAAATACTAAACTTTTGGATAACATTTTAGAATGTATTAATGGATAAAAATATCAATATTTTAAGGTGCCTATACATGCACCGCAATTCAGTGCTAAATCTACAAAAGCGAAAAAATCATAATCATTATATGATATGATTGATATTGCATTAACCAATATGCATATATTTATTTGTTGGAATCAAGAAATAAGTCGCTGAAATTATTGATTGACCATTTGGGAGAAAACAAGATTTTAGAGACTCTGTTAATATAAATCAACGCATATCTCGCAACCCTGTCCTTCCGAATCGTACATTGGGGAAACATGATTAATGTCATCCTCCCATTGACCACTTGGACGCTACCCACCTGGCCTGGTATTCATAACCATTTTAATGACTCGACCGTCCCCTAATCTGCATTACAAGCGCGTTCGATCCTACACGACTCTACAACACCAGTTCTGTTTTACTAATGATATCCGGCGCTCAAACCGTGCAACAAGTTGAATTAATTGTAATAATTATTTATTAACGCAGTAATTCGAAACTGCGTTGAAGTGCCGTTTTATATATACACGATGCTAATTATACAATAATCTGATGTTACATTAATTAAACTTCATTAACAATTTAAAAATATGCTGCTTTAAAACATTAAATGCTGTTGAAAATATAAATATCCCGGATTTTCTCTTTAGGAAGTCTGGTGAGTCAATCCATAAAAAAAATTTTGAGGTTAATAACTTAATTACAATTACTAAAATAAAAAAAGTAACAAAAAAATAATATATAAAATTCAGTGATTCTTTTTGACTAGGTGGTTTTTTCTATTTTATCTTTCTTTGTTGTTCCGATTACTGAATTTAACTGAAATACAAGAATCAGTGAATTTTATAAAGAAATAAACAAAAAGATTACAATAGACGACAATAGAGTAAAAGGACAAGAGGAAACAAATAGCAATAGCAATAATAATTTTTTTTTAAACTTCAATAGATACCTTACAAATAAAATTTAAAAAACACTGACAGAATATGACCATATAAATATCAGAATCGGTCTACTCAACAATAATAAGTTACAGAATAATTTGTCAAACATGAAAGACAAAGTTGATAAGATGGAAAAACTAAATGCAATTTATAAGATAGATTGTAAAAATTGTGAAAAAGTATATATTGGTGAAACATCTAAAAAATTGGAAACTAGAATTAAGCTACATGTAACCAATTGTAAAAACGCTAAAAATATAAATTGCACAACTCTGTCCTACCACAGCATAAAACTGAATCATGAATTCAACTTTGAAAACCCAAAAATAATAGATACAGCACAAAATACAAAAAGCAGAAGATTTCTCGAAGCCATATATATAACAAAAACATACTGAACCTAGTAAACTACAAAACTGACACTAAGCACTTAAATACACATTACGCCGACATTATTAATAGACTTAAAATATAAACATAAAAATCAGAAGAAATAAACGGGTTTAAGAAAAAAATCACTAAGTTAATGTTAAATACAAAGAAGGACTTTTTAAAAAAACAGGGAGGAAACCAAACAGCACACTGGCCATGAGATAAGGTCCAAAGAGGTAGTAAGGAAATATAGAGTAATGGCTGTGCTAAGGAGAAGTGAAGATTCACAAATAAGTTATGGTAGAAAAGAGAGAACAGTGTAAAGTGTGACATGATTTCCTATATGAAATTATGATGTGAATATAATTGTGTGAATTAAAATAAATAAGGATGAAGATTGTTCTTATGATAGTTTTATTATTGTTGTAGGCTTAAAGTACATGAATATGGGACAGTGGTTCCGAAACGTTGTACCATATTATGATAATTTAATATAAATTTCATTCAACTGGAAGTTATTAACCTCAAAAAAATTTTTATGAATAAATATTCCGGTGTTATTGTGGGTAATGCTTTTTCTTGGGAACCACACATAGTAAATATTTATCTCTTTTAATGCTATTTTTATGCTTATACAAAATTTATTACCTCCAATTTTTACTTATAATAGAACCTTCAACAATGGTGTACAAAACATTATTTGAAATGATATTAAGAAATGGGATCGAATTTTATGGTGCCCTTGCAGATCATTTATCAGAACTTGCAAATCTACAGCATCAAACATTAAG
>NW_027107853.1:40248-41214 GCF_000696795.3 Halyomorpha halys | reverse complement strand
TATAGATATTATTTTTTAGATATTAATAGATCCGTATTTTTATCGTATTCTGTATCAACTTGTTTTATTCTCATTATTATATTAATTCACTAATTCTAAATTTGCAACATTATTATTCAATTCAAAGTCCTTTCAGTCATTTTTATGATTATTATTTTTTATATAATTTAAATTTATTTTTTTCAATATTTATTAATTTTTTTTTACTTTATTTTTATTTTAGTAATTGTTAATTGAATTATTAGTTTTATCACTAGAGATTCATACTGTACTGATCTAGCTTATTAATTTCGAATGTACCTTGGAAAAACGCATGGAAGTGGAATATTCCAAACGAAATATGAGGGATTTCATATTAGAAGTACATTCTAAATACCTAGGCTTCACCTCTTAATTTTATTTACCGTTTATTTTCCAACATGTCTGAAAAAATTATATGGAAGTGAACCTCACGGTTCAATTTTTTTTGTTTTTATTATTTATTAGTTTTTTTTTTAATAAGGTTTGTGAGCGTGTGATCCAATAACCTCCTCCTTCAACCACCTGCTAAATTTATATCAGATATTGAATATTTGTCTTTTATTTTTTCAATCGATCGATGGAATACCAATACACACATTTTTTTTTTTAGTTCCAAGTGCTTATAATATCTTACTTTTTAAATTTGACGAAAAGAAAATACTTATAAATTTTTAAATATATATAATAAATATATCGCTACTTTTCTTAAATAGTGGCACATCTGACAAAAAAAAAAATATTTTGTGTTTAATACCTCAATACATTTTATCGTAGACTGAAGTTAATTTGACACAACTCTAATAGCTTTTAGAAAGTCTGTCTGTAGAACGGCTTAAGTAAAGAAAGTAACCGCAGACTACGGTACTATCTTTGGAATACGTTCAATACCAAATTAAAACGATTTAATTTTTGTGAGATGTACGACTATTTAAGAATATATATATA
>NW_027107853.1:37952-40133 GCF_000696795.3 Halyomorpha halys | reverse complement strand
TTTAAAAGAATACAGTAAACTCCTTAAGTCAAGCTCAAGAACTATCGATTCTGTTGTGCAAACATTATGCCGAGATGTTACATATTTTACAAGATTTTTTTAATTTTATGTGTCTCCTGTTTTATTATATTTAGCGATATATCATATTTGTTCATACTGTAAATCGCCTGTTTTTCAGGCCATATGATGAAAAAATTTGTTAGTAAATTTGTCATTATTATTTTATAAAGCCTTTTTAGTAAGGAAACTATTGAATGTGAGTTTAAAAAAAAAATCGCTTAGTTTTTAAATGTATAAACAAAAAAAAAATTTAGATCTCTGCTAACCTCACCAGTTAAATGTTAGTTTTATTTTTTTTACATTTTCCTAGAAATTTGTATTTTTTAACATCAAATTACTTAGTTCTGTCCTAATTGAAAGCTGAAAAGTTATTTTAGTTCCGTTTTATTTATTTAAAATTATATCGAATTTAAAAAAATAAATAAATAAGTGGTTATTTATTTTTTCTCAGAATGCCTTCTGGCGATTTACACTGGTGCTAGAGTGTTTTTGAAAAAAAATCAAATGCTGACTTTTAGGATGGAAAAGAAAACACTTTTATTTAGTACATCAGAGAATAATTATTTATTTATTTTAGTCATACAATCAATTCTCGTTAATTCATTTCATGATTATTGTCATAATTTAAAAACCCAATTGGTATTCCAATTAAGCATTAAAATTAAATTAATTTGTCTCATATTTACTGTCTTGAAATGAGTATATAACAGTATCTTGCCATCTGATCAATTTTAACGATCTATTCACACAAAATAAATCATTGAAAACACTGAATTAATAATGATTAAAAATAAATATCCTTAATGTTTTCCCATCGCCGAACAATGCCATCATTAACAGCACAATGTGTATAAATAAAAGAATGTGTCTTGAAGAAAAAAAAATAGAGGAATTGAACCTTCTTTTATAAGCTGCGTAAACAAGTAATATGAGACGAATTACAAAAAAACCTAAAGTGAAACGATAATAGAGTATTCCTAAAATTCTCAGAAAAACAGAAGGATATTGTGTCTATTATATTTAGTATTTTTTACCATATTTTAAAATTAAAATGGATAAAAATAATTATTAGAACGAAGGGTACTTGTTAGTGATAGTCATGATGTCCGTATACATAATTTTTTTTTTCGTGCGTTTAATGATTATTTACGCCATTTGCGCTCCTTTAGGATAAAGACCTTTGACAAAGAATGAAAGCATGTGTCAAACGACCATGAAATGAATCTTTATTTTGGGAAATAAACATCAGAATCCATAATGTCAGAAGTAATCAAAAGAATAATAAAAACGAATAATGTAGTTGGATCAAATTCAAGGAAAGGAAACATGAATTTATACAGATAGGACTAATCATCAAACTATTAAGCAAATGTATCACTTTGTTGATACAAATACATTATTGAATAAACGAAAAACCGAAAGATTATAAGAATAAGCTAAATGGGAAAATAAAAGAAGAAAAGGAAGAAATCGAATTTTCTTCTTTAGCAGAATTCATGTATCAAACTCAGCTTAAAGGAAAAGATACAATGTCTCAAATTTTATTAGATATAAAAGATTTTGGGATAGAAATAAAAAAAATTAATTTAGTGTGCATAATTACGGGTGTTTTTGTTATTTTATTTTAAGTAATTAAGTGTTTTTTTAAATTTTAAGTAAAGGTGTATATGCATATATATGATATTCATAAAATCATTGCTGCTTAATTAGTTTAACTTTATTTCATTTTATTGGAATTATAACATAAAGATTTATTATTTGTTAGAAGATTTATTTTATTTCATTTTTTTTCTTTCATTTTAATTTGGTTTATCTATTTATCTTCTATATTTGATAATTTTTATTTTTATTTAAACTTGTATGTATATTAAAAGTAATCGTATTTGTTTGTTTATTATTTTTCATTTTTATAAGAAGTTAAAACCTGATGATTTGTAATATGATACATAGTTTTATTTTGTTTGTTATTTTTACTTTATTACTTTGTCACAAATCAAGTCATCCATCAGGACCTCAGTATTCCATATGTTGCCGATATGGCCAGAACCAGTTACCGTTCCTTCCATAATAAACTTCTCAACCACCCAAATCCACTTGTTTCTAACCTGGCTTCTCCTTCAT
>NW_027107853.1:33466-37076 GCF_000696795.3 Halyomorpha halys | reverse complement strand
TATACTTATGATAGTTTATAATTTCATTTTTATTTTAAAAATTTTGTATTTCATTCTAAGGCTGTAAAGCCTTATTCTTACACTTATAATATTACTCTAAAGGGATCAGTCCCAGGATAAATAAACGATATTATCATTATAAATTTAATTTATAATTGGCGTTACTATAATTATAGATATTTAAAAATACTAATAAAATTTTCAATAGGTTGTGATGTCATTGTTTCACATCATTCATTTTTTGTTTGTTTGTCATATATGAAATTTTTAAAGCTCCCAGGTATAACGCCTTATGACGGCTTAGATGACGTCTCCATCCCTTATACTGAAAAATTCATTTTGATTTTATTAAAAAATTCTTTCCCGTGAAGGAGGAGGTGAAGTAAATCATTAGAAGGTAAAATCAATGCGCAGAGGCTATATCCCTATATCCAGTCGACTGGAGAGCCGCGTAGGTTCCGTTTATTTTGTATTTGTTATATTTGTTGTATATGCTTGTTCATCTTGGTAATAGATTCCGTTTATAACATAATCATAAAATACTGATGACAATTAATTATTTTTAAACAAGTTTCTTTATTCACTACTTACTATGTTAGCGTAAAAACGTACTAGATTACTATTCCTTTCACGACCTGAGCGTAGTCTACCAGATATAAGTGCTCAACAAAAAGTAACCCTTCGCTGAGAGGCAAACATTTATACGGGAAAAGGAAATAAATCCTTTATTTTTTGTGGCTATAATACAGAGCCCTCTAACTAGGTCGCAAGGAAATACATTTTCTTGTTCCAACATAGCATATTCCAATACAATTATGGATTATGTATATACAATAATAATAACAAAATTGTTGATTTATTTACAGAAATAAAGAAGAATAAGATTAATTCTCTTTAAAATACTATCTGATGGGATAAAACGTGTAATTGAGGGCGTTAGTAAGAAATAAAAGAATAAATGATTAAATAAATGAAATTATAATATCGAAGTAACTTCTAAAATTAATAAATGAAATAATTGAATGTGGGTTGAGGGAGAGAAAGGAATCCTAAAGGCATGAGGTTCTGATAGGGAAAGGTCTATAGAATGCTGAATTGTGGTAGTTTTATGTAATACTGAAACAGCCTTCGCGTTAATGATTTAAATTAAATATTGCAGATTTTTTTTTTCGATTATTGAATAACATATTAGAGGAAAGGTTTCAGGAAACATAGAGGAACACTTCTAAAAATCGAGAGAAATAAATGGTGCTCCCAATGATACAAAACAATTTTGTGTGAGTTATAAATGTCAAATTTCAATTCTTACCTACAATAAAACTGTTCGAACTGTAATTATTGAATTATAATATAAATAATGGATATATAATGTAAACTAATGTTATTTAAAGCTACTGCAGCTAGACAGTAACAACCGTTTGAGTCTGCAATATAATTGAATAACGCAGATAATAAAAATATTGGAGAACTTTAGAATGTTGACCCTATACTCCGGTACGTACCAACATTATAATGGGGGAGATCTTGGATAGATACAGGGACTTTGTCAAGGATAAAGTCCTCTTGTTATTACGAGAATCGACCTATAACCCGTGGTACAGTAGGGTCTTCATTAAAACGGATACTCCTCAAAGCTACCTAAAAATCAGTTGCCCTATAACTCACTTGAGAATATTTTCCCAACTACGACATTCCGGTAAATATAAAATTACTCTAAATGTCGGTCCACACAAATATACTTTCGACCCACAGAAGCTTTGTCCAGCTTGTGATGGAACGGCCCTGGAGGATTGTTTCCATTTTTTTGACAAATTGCCTCACGTATCATCAGAACCGAATCCGATACATACCGAAGCTAACAAATATTAGCCGAAATCAGTTGTATGAATTTTGGCTGTACCCTCAGGATTTGACCTTAAACTGTTTTTATGTATGTAACGCAAAAGCTTTTGCTTAGAGCTGGATATGTATCGTCCCATTAGGAGGTATAGTTTTGTTTTCTTTTATGGTTATTAATATTATAACATATTAAATAATGTTTTTGTTTTACTGTTTTATTTCAACGAATGTGGATAGCCCAGCTTGGGTATATTGTCTGTTATTAGTTTATATAAACGATCTATAACTCATCATTTTTGTAAAATTACTACAATTGATTGTCTATTTCATGTATTTCACAGGCTAACTGTATTTTTACGGGGGTTGCGCCATAAAAAAATTAATAAATTATTATTATATAATGTAAACTGTATATAAGAAACTGGATGTTTAGAACGCGAAGAAATGAAAATACACACGACTGTCTAAGAGTTATTACCTCATTACCATAGGATCAATTGGACATTATTTCAGAAATTAAAAGTAAGATTTGTGAACTTTTGTTCCTTACTATAGTTATGTTTACAGATTATAATGAGCCGTTATAATCTTCTCTTTTTTATCATATTTACTACCATTTCTAATAATTGAACATTGTTTAGTATACCATCAAATATGTTCATGGATATATGGTATTTTTTTTTATGAAAGGATGTTGAAACGAAAAGGCCATTCGCCGGTGGTTTCAAAAAATTTCGGCTGGTGACACTGATTGGATTACTATCTCAGAGAAAGACCACCATCTATTGACAACTACTTACTTGGACTTACTGTGGAGGAAACCCCTTACTAACCATATAAAGGACTTGCAGCACTACTGAATACAAGCATATTGAAAGTTTCTCGACACTTGAAGGCCATTGGTAAAATAAAAAGAAGTAGATCCATGGGGACCTCATGAAGTTGATGAGTGACAGTAGCTGAAGCGTTATGAGAAATGAGAAACAAAACGAGCCTTTTCTAGAAAGGATAATCACGTGTGATGAAAATTGGATTGTATATGACAACTAGATTGAAGGCTAAATGGGTCCTCCCAGACTATTGGGTCTCACAGATCCTAACAGGACACGGGGGGTTTCGGGGAAAGTTGCTGAACTTTGGAAAGAACATCGACCCCCGGTGTCCAACGAGCGGAGTTCCTGAAACAGCAGAACACGTAATAATTGCTCTGCCACGGAAGGACACCGAGCCAGGCCGAGAAAGACCGGGATTTACGCCCTCGCCGAGTCGGACTTTCCCTGTTTGATGGAAGAAGAGAATTATCCCTTCTTCAGGGAGTTCATTTACGGGTGGAAGAAGGTGGTGTTCCCAACTCATTTCACAATGGAAAGGGTTTGACCGCCCAACATCGGCGAGCCACCAGAACATGAGGAAGCTGACCCACACTGAGACCAGGAGGGCTGGATCAGCCTGGTAACTGCAGGAGGCACACAGACGGATGCAGTGGACAAGGTGCAGCTCCATCAGTAAGGCGCTAAACCTAGCGCTGGGCTGCACCACATTAAAAATAATAATAATAATAATTGAATAATTAATAAAAGAATAAAAAAAAAAAATTGGCGATCTTTGGGAACAGTGGCATGCGCAAACCCCACGCACTACCCCTATATGACAATAGGCGTCGATCAGGTCAGTTATTAACACATACCAAAACCAATTGCAACCAAAAATAAATTATTGGTTTCTGTGTGGTGGTCGGTGGCAGGAATAATTGGTTTATCCTTTTTATCCA
>NW_027107853.1:30686-33416 GCF_000696795.3 Halyomorpha halys | reverse complement strand
TTCTTCAGGGAGTTCATTTACGGGTGGAAGAAGGTGGTGTGCCCAACTCATTTCACAATGGAAAGGGTTTGACCGCCCAACATCGGCGAGCCACCAGAACATGAGGAAGCTGACCCAGACTGAGACCAGGAGGGCTGGATCAGCCTGGTAACTGCAGAAGGCACACAGACGGATGCAGTGGACAAGGTGCAGCTCCATCAGTAAGGCGCTAAGCCTAGCGCTGGGCTGCACCACATTTAAAAAAATAAATAATAATAATTGAATAATTAATAAAGAATAAAAAAAAACTTTGGCGATCTTTGGGAGCAGTGGCATGCGCAAACCCCACGCACTACCCCTATATGACAATAGGCGTCGATCAGGTCAGTTATTAACACATACCAAAACCAATTGCAACCAAAAATAAATTATTGGTTTCTGTGTGGTGGTCAGTGGCAGGAATAATTGGTTTATCCTTTTTATCCAAAGGTGAAACCATTACTTCCGATTTGTACTGCAGTGATATTAACACAATACATCAAAAAAGAACTTGCAATGGTTAATCGGAAGGGGCCTATACTCTTACGCCTCATGTTTCACAAAGACAGCAAAGAAACTAAACGAGCTGTGTTACGATGCCCTACACCCACCTTATTCGACAGATTTATCTGGAACAGATTTCCTTCTGTTCGGAAATTTTGAAAATTTCCTTAAAGGTCAATTTTTTTAAAAAGATTCTCAGGTCAAAAATACATTTTCTGAATTAATTTCTTCACAGTATCCAGAATTTCTCAGTTCTGAAATTGACAAGTTAAAAACACGCTAGGGAAAATATGAAAAATGAAAATAATATTTTCGACCCAATAATGGTCAAATCTATATTAAATAGTGATAAAATGTGTGTGAAATAAAATCATTGTATTCTATACACCCGGTTTTTACTATTAATAATTTTATTAGGATTTAGTCAAAAATTATACTTATTTTTTTATTATCTGTCATTTTAAAGAGATCAATTGTGTCTGAACATTGTCTTATAGGCTTAAATGGAAGTTAATTGCACTTACTTCTAATTCGTCGAATATCCTAATACATGTCAGTTTTATGGATACATTAGCTCCTCGATTGAACGAATCCCAGTATAATGAATACCTCGATATAACGAATTTTTTGAAGCCCCGTTACATAATGAAAGTGTGTGTCGTGTTGATGTGATGACTGGAACAAACGGAAACTGTTTTCATTTAGCGTTGTAACAACAGTGCATATTACTTAAGTTTATGAAAATATTTTTATATCTATTTTAATTGTGTTTCACAATATGTATTAAGAATTATTACTTGTCTTGTTTTGTAAAATACGACTATGTTTTTACTCTGTACACATTTTATAACTACGACTTATTTGTTATATTTCCTTATTATAAACATAGTAATCATTTTAAAGAGATTGTATTCCTGTATATGTTATATATAGATCAAGAAATAAGTCTGTCAACCCTAATATAGCAAATTGTTTGCCATCCAAACCTAATAATTCAAAAACCCTTGAAATTCTTTGTAAATGAGTTTGATCAATAATCTTGCAAAGAAAATATTTTTTTATTCAAAATTTTCTTTCAAGCTTTTTACCTCTTTATAAAGCATTGGACTGAATAAACAAGTTAATAAAATGAAATTTCAATAAAAATAGTAATCATGTAATTAGTAATATACTTATGCCTTATTTTATTTATTTTTATAATATCCTGAATATCGTCTGTACCGTTTCCCTTTGAGTCTGGTATTCGACCCTCCTCCTTGAAATTTTCCTTGACGTTCCGGGCATTCCAATGCTATGCAAAGAATTTAGAGATAAAAAATGAGTGAAAGTACAAAATTAAAGTTATTTCTCTACACGCTGTGTGTCTCAAGATTGCTATTTTACTATGTAACATTTACCAAATATTCTGGGCTACTGATCAAGCAAAAAAGTATTAGATCACAACTTTGTTCTTAATTGTTCAGATAATACTTTCAAGTTTATTTCTTTCCAAGTTAGCGTAGTATAGATGAACATAAAAAGAATGATATTGCAATGAAAAGAGTGCAATTAGTTCAATAGAACTTACTGACTTACTACTATATATATATATTTACTATATACATATATTTATATAGTTAGTCAATTAGTTCCTTTTGAATCAAAATATTATATATATATATATTAGATCGAGAGAACATATTGGTCAAATATTAAATCTCATTTGAATTGTTTTCATTATATATTTATTTACGTTTGAGTATGAAAAAAACCTGCCCTTTTTGAATTGGCGTCCCTTTTGAACTTGATCAGAAAAACCAAAGGGTTTGGTATGGAGAAAAAATATATTCTTATTCCATTAGCCAGAATGCAATTTAACTTCGTTACAATTAAAGGTGATTATTCAGTAGTTTATCATTTTTTTTTTCGATTGTGTTAACAGACCTTGTAGATACGATCGAGCCAGCCTATCTGGAAACTGCTATCCAGAGAAAGAGAATTGCGTGAGGTAAAAATTGACCAGGGTAAATGTTTAAATGCTATGATTTGAACCTATATTCATTTACTGTCCTACTTCAAATAAAAGAAGAAGAGTTCAATAGTTACTCTGATTAAACAAGCCAACTTGATTTTAGAGATGAATTATAAAAGCAGTTTTATTCACTTATTAGTATTCAAGTTTAATGTATGCAAATATATTTAATAAAACAAAATTTTACTTAACGAAAA
>NW_027107853.1:30270-30636 GCF_000696795.3 Halyomorpha halys | reverse complement strand
TATTTAATAAAACAAAATTTTACTTAACGAAAAATATTATAATTCGAAGCCTACATATTAGCTTAATAAAACAAACAAATTTAGTCGATAAATCAGGATGAATCGATTACATCTAGTAAGCCGTGAGATCTTTAGAGAAGAGAGAGAGAGAGAGAGAGAGAGAAAGAGAGTGAGAGAGAGAATTGCATGAGGTAAAAATTGACCAGGGTAAATGTGATGATTTGAACCTATATTCATTTATTGTCCTACTTCAAATAAAAGAAGAGTTTCAATAGTTACTCTGATTAAACAAGCCAACTTGATCTTGGAGATGAATTATAAAAGCAGTTTTATTCACTTATTAGTATTCAAGTTTAATGTATGCAA
>NW_027107853.1:28340-29995 GCF_000696795.3 Halyomorpha halys | reverse complement strand
GAGTTGAACCTACATTCATTTATTGTCCTACTTAAAATAAAAGAAAAGTTTCAATAGTTACTCTGACTTAACAATAGATCTTGATTTTTGAGATGCTTCATAAAAACAGTTTTATTTGGTACTTGGTATTCATGCTTAATTTATACAACTATATTAAATAAAACAAAATTTTATTTAATGAAAAATATTATATTTCGAATCCTAGATATTAGCTTAATAAATCAAATAAGTTTCGTCAATAAATTGGGATGAATCGATTATATCTAGTAAGCTGTGAGATCTTGAGAGAAGAGAGTGAGAGAGAGTATTTTGTAATTGTATTCAAGTTTAATTTATGCAACTATATTGAATAAAACTAAATTTTATTTAATGAAAAATATTATAATTCGAAGCCTAGATATTATCTTAATAAAACAAATATGTTTCGTCAATAAATTGGGATGAATCGATTATATCTAGTAAGCTGTGAGAGCTATTGGAAGAGATTGGCAACTACCGCCAACAGCTCAGTCTTGGTCCAGCTTCCTTCGATACAAGATGCTCACTTTGAAGAGGTCCGTTCGTCTCTGGTTGTACAGCCGTCTTTCATCATTTTTGTTTGGAATATGTGTTTTTTACATGGTGTATAGAGATGAAGGTAATTTCAAATTTGCACTACATTTGTTAATTATACAGGCAATTGAAAATGGATTGTATGATACTATTATTCTACTATTTGCTACTGGTAGTCTTGATTACATCATACTGAAGGCGGATCATTATTGGTTACTTTTCATTGAAATTTTTACCGCCGAAACTAGAGAAAGTGAAGAAGAATTTGATATACCATTAAGCAACAACGGGCTCATAATAATGTCATTTTTAGAATTGATTATGCTTTTCTTCTTTTTTATTGAATATATAAATGTATTTTGCTTCTACCACGGAGAATCGCAGACTGGAATCGGTCTGTGTGTAGATGTCATCTGGGTACTCGCCACATTCGCCTGTTTAGATGCCATGAAGGAAGCCGGATTGCTTTTCCTAATGTGTCTTTTCTATCGCAACATGTGGCCTTCTAACTTCTTCGGATCGGATATCATGGATGAGGATTTGGAGGGGCTATTAACTGAAATAGCAAGAATTTCTATTACACCAACAGGGGTTGAAGTAACTTACAATAATGTTTATTGTTATTTATTACTTACATTGATTTTTGTTGTGCCGATGGCACTCATATTCTTATTACCTACTAGTGTAGTCATGTTATGCGGTCTGGTATTGATGCTAAACTCATGCTATACTTACTTTGAGTAATATCCATTGGGGAACCTATGTTGCCATTCATCATAAATTTGTGCCAAAAACATTTTTGCTTTAGTTAAACTGTAAGGAGAGTCTTCTATATTTCATAATAACTATTGTAATTCATTGCTATAATTTAATATGAATATTGAATTTTACAACATCCTTTTAGATAATAAAAAAAAATTGCAGTCATAAATATTTAATTTACAACATATGAAATTATATTTCTAGTTTAAATAAGATATTAAAAATAAAAAATAGTCAATTATACCTGTAGAGAATATCGAATCAGCATTATTAGCTAATGATTTTATATAAAAATAATTTTTAATAAGGTTATAAAATAAACTTGTAATTAGTTTATTTGT
>NW_027107853.1:27164-27698 GCF_000696795.3 Halyomorpha halys | reverse complement strand
GAGCCATACAGTTGATGTAACAAAAAATTGATTTATAATCCATTGTATAAAATTATATTTATGATTTGTTCAAGATATTAGTAATATGAATCAATTATACTATTGTTTTGAGTAGTGTACCAGCATTTTAATTTAATGATTGTACAAAAAAAAGTAACTTTTTGGTCGACTATGAAATAAACTTTAGGCTATACCCCTCTATTTTCTTATGATGTGTTAACATTTTATAAATACTTAATGAAAAATAAAATTATAATGTATTTCTAGCAAATAAAGTAAATGTTATTTTCTGTATTTACTAATTCTGCCTATTAATAAGAACCCTATTTTTATTCTTTCTTTTTCCTTATAAATGTTCAAGGAAAACCTCAAAATCAGTTTATATGCATATATTTGAATATTAATTTATAGAAAACTACTTTTAAACAAATAACTCCTCTTAACTGAGTTATTTGTTTTCAGAAATAAAATAATAATGCTTTTAGCTTTATACAAAAAACATAAATAAATTGTAAAATAAATATACATATTTTT
>NW_027107853.1:21707-25288 GCF_000696795.3 Halyomorpha halys | reverse complement strand
TATTCCGGACAATCCTCCGAAGCGTCTGAAAAGAAGCCTTGAGACCTTATATTGTAAAAATGTTTTTAGAGTGCTACCATTGGGTAGTTTCTCTACATGCTTGTACCATGCCATTATGATTTCCTCCAATTTACTTGATGTATTTATGTACAGTTGTAAATATCAATAAATAAATTTAAAAAAAAAAACATTTAAAAATGAATATTAAATGTCGTAGATATAATTAAGAAACATATTCGATTCTCTGGAATTGTATAGTAATATTGCTCATCACAACCTTTTCAAACATTTTAAATATTTTATAAGTATGAATAATTAAAATGTATTTAGTAATATATTTCAAGTGAACAATATACCAACCCATTAAAATTAATTAATTTAATCCTTATACAGGGAGTATAAGTCATATTTTCTGAATTTCATACCAGCATTTTAGAATTCGTATCTGCCATTTAAATTTGTGTACTAAAAGTACAAGTGAGTGATAACTATTTTGTTGGAACTGTTCAATGTTACCTTTCATTATTAGTAATAAAGTTCCAAACAATCAGACATTTATGAACGAGGTAACAAAAAAATAAAATAAAAAAACAATTAGGTTAAGTTACTGTGTCTTATGCCTAATACACTTCTCATGACAGAATTATTAGTTGTTTTTTTTTTTTTTAGAAAAAGTTGTTATGAACCATACTTCTAAATCTCAAGATAAAATTATTTATTCTAAAAAGCTTATACATATATTATATATTTATACATATATATCAGTTTATTGAATGCCAGTATATTTGGTAAGGTATCACATGAGAAAACAAATAGATTGAATCAACAAAGATGAGTAAGGGCAGCATGCAGCAAACTGGAAAGCAGTAGCCCAATACAAGCAGACGGCTTGTTTTGGTTGCCAGAAATCTACAAGGTCTGTAAAGCCAACCGAAATATCAAAACAAACCCTTATTTATTTTTTTATATCTCACCCTTATTCAGTTCTAGTCCAAACCTAGAGTTATTTGTATCACAGTAATTTAAAACACATTCTAATAAACAATTGTATGTGATGTTTATAGTTATTAATCTTAAATTATACTCTGTACTATGTAGTTTTTTAAATAATTAGTAGAAAAAATTTATAATTTATATAATATATAATATTATATTATAAAATTTATGCGGTAGCAGCGTGGTAAAGCGCCAGTCTGAGGTTGTCAGATCGAATCCCGGTCCCACCCGTGCTTTTTCAAGCATAAATTAATGCAAAATTCAATTACAACCTCCCCCCGGGCATTTGTGAGGCCCGATAGCCAATGGGTGGCTCACAAAAAATAGGCGTGTGAGTGACGAACCCACTCAACGAAAAAAACACGTAAAGAAATGTGCGATGTATAAGTAAATACATCGCGCGAGGACTTAGTCCTTCATGGCATGTTGCCATTTAATAATAATAATAAGGATAAAATTAATTATAGTTAATATGGTAAAATGTGAGATGAGTACATTTTAATTGTACATTAAACCTTCAAATATTTAAAATGAAGGACAGAGATTTTATGACAGGTTAAATAGTATTTAAACATATGGAATTGAAGTTACAATAATTGAATGTGTTATTTTAAATAGAATGGATCATGCTTAATTTTAGTAGTTACGTTGAATGAATAATCGATCTTGATTTTGGAGATTTGGAGAGTCATAAAATAACTTTATTTGGTATATAGTGTTCAATTTTAATTTATGCAACCGTATTCAATAAAATAATATTTTTACACAATTTAACACGATGAAAAATATTGAAATTTGAAGCTGTACATTAGTTGAATAAAGCGAAAACATTTTGTCGATAAATCGTAATGAATCGATTATATCTAGTAAGCAGTGTAAGATATTGGAAGAGCTTGACAGCTACTGCCATCAGCTCAGTTTTTGGTCAGCATCCTTTGGCTCAAGATGTTCACTTTCAGCGCGTCCGCTCGCCGCCGTTTCTATCGTCGCATTTCATGGATCCTAATGGGAATCTTTATCACTCATATGTTTTATCAAGAAGAAGGTAAGATCAACTTTTGGTCAGACAAACAACTCGCAACAAAGTTGCTCATTGAAAAGGCCATTAAAAGTGGATTTTATCGAAATATTATTCTACTCATTTCTACTTGGTATCTCGACAGTTGCTTAATGAGAGCAGATCATTTCTTGGTACTTTTCATCAAAAGGTTCATCGACGAAACGAGAGATTGGGCTGTTGAATACAACCACACAATGAACAGCAGCTGGCTTATGATAATGTTCTTTGTAGAAATCATTACACCATTCTTATGCTTCATGCAATACATAAATGCATTTTCTCTCTACTACGGTGAATCGCCTATAGAAGTCAGGCTGTTTTCCATGGATGATAGTCCTTTTGTTCTCAGTGCCATCTGGATACTCGCCGCTTTCTCTTGCTTAGATGCTATGGCTAAAGCCGGAGTTTGGTTTGCAGCATGCCTTTTCTATCGCAAAAGGTGGTTTTCTAACCGCTTCGGACCGGACATCATTGAAGATGATTTGGACTGGCTGTTGCCTCAAATGGAAGGATTTCCTGACTGGGTCTTCTTTGTTCAATTGTTTGATGAAATAAATCAATAAATATCTAAAGCTTGTTTAACTTTACAAAAAAAAATGTGATCTACTAATTGACATGTAGTATTGATGTTATAAAAAACAGGATATAGTGATATTCATCTATCTTATTAAACTATTTTTTTTTTTTAATGAAATTTTCAATTTAATCAGGGCTATTACTCCAGCATCAGACAAAATGTAATTGACAGTTATTTCCATTATTATTTAATACTTTATCTAATTGATAATTTAATTTAGTGCTATAATTTAACGAGAAAGATAAATTTCACTATATTCTATAAGAAAATTAAAAAAATTTCAATCATAAATAATTAATTTAAAACATATAACAGTAAATGTTTGGTTTTAATAATATAGTAAATGCGTTGAAAATATAAATAAGTCAGTTGTGGTTCTATAGAAAGTTTGAATCAACATTCTTACTTAAATATTTTATATAAAACAAATTTTTAAAAGTTTATAAAATAAACTTGTGATTACTTTTTTAGGATATATTTCTTTATTTTTCTAATGGTTTGCTAAAATTTAATAAATACCTTATGAGAAATAAAATTAGAATATATATTAATAATGTATTTCTAGCATATAATTTATAATCATTAAATGATGCTTTTTATGTTTCTTCTATATAATAATGATGTCATCTTTTATAAATAACTAGTTTTTAAATAAATATTTTATTCCAATTGAATTACAATTCTTAATAATAATTTTCAACTTTATAAAAAAAATTGTTTTTCATAATTGTGATTTATTGGCAAAAATATATAGTTGATATTACTAAAAATAATTAATAAATATGGAATGAATCTTATTTTTGCATTTAATAAGATGTTAGAAATACGAATAAGTCGATGTTACTTCTGTTGAAAGTAATGAATCAGCATTCATACTTCATACTTTTATATAAAAGAAATTTTATATAAGTTATAAAATAGGTTTGTGATTTTGATATTAAATTGGGG
>NW_027107853.1:13391-21607 GCF_000696795.3 Halyomorpha halys | reverse complement strand
TCATAATGACATAATGATATGATACAGGATGTAGATTATAATTTTAATTATAACCCTTCTTTTATTTATTTTTTTTATCTATAGATATTTTGGGTTAAAATTGTGGTCAGAATAAGTAAGTATAGAAAACATTAAATTATCTGGTAATTTAATCAAATGTAATACTTTTTACACATCAAGATTATTTAGCTTACCAAAAAAAAAATAAAATAAGCCTTGATGTTACAAAAAATTACTAGTACATAACTAATAAATTATATTTTTTAAATTTTAATGACATATTAGCAATATGAATAAATCATTTATGATTTACATGATCTTACATAAATAGATATTTTTGGAAGGATAGAAATTAAACTTGATTTTTATGATCTATTATACTAAATGCAAATGGATACAATTACTCCAACAAATTGAAATAAATGGAAAATTTGCCGAATCATCATTTGAGCTAGATTTAATATGATTGTAACTAATAAATTATTTCTCCAAATCGTTTTTGTTGTTAATCTTTAATTCTGTTGCAGAAAATGTTTTAGTTTTCTCCTAAATCTATGAAGCGGACAAAACTATGAATTTATTTTATTCACAATTTTAACATAATGACTTGTATGCTTTGACATAAACTAACGTTTTATAGATGTTTTAACATGAAAATAATGTCTTCTTTACAGTGCAGCTTTATAGCCAAAATGTTTCAGAACATGATAATGTTTGACTCAGAGGCGGCTTTCATCTCTTTGTTTATGCCGTGATTGTTTTGTTGATATATATATTTCTTAATGCATTGCTTTCATTCCCAATAATACTTACCCAAGCTGTTAAAGCCACGAGAAACAGTGCCAGAAAATGTACTCTTTTAAATTATATTTATCATATAGAAAAATTGGCCGTTTTTTTCGTTGGTCTATAAATAAATGTTTGTACCAGAACATAGAATTTTCCCTGATCTTGTGTTTTTTTAATGGTTGAGTACAACTACTATGTGTTTTAAGATAAACAATTTTTATTAACACTGAGTATACATTTTAAAAATAAAACATACGCACACATATAGCTTCGTATACATTAACACAATTTATTCTCAAAAAGAAAGTGAAAGAGCCATACAAATTGATAAACATCAGTTGATAGTATTATGATTTATGCATATTCATTGTAAATATGGGTAAATACAAATATTTATTTATTAAACATAAATAAAATAAAAATATGTGAATGTTCTTAGGTTAGCTTTTCACGAAAAGAACTATCAAAGTTTTATTTTAATTTGCGCAAACATATTAGTTGCTAAAAAAGGGGCGTCTTGATTAGAAAAACATGTAGTACTAAATTACTGCCATTATTGATTTTAAGATCTCGATTCCTAAGGACAATAACCAATCGTAATTAATTAACAAAGTTTGTTATGTATTGCAATAATTGCATAAACTATATCACACCTCGACAAATGTAATTGTAACTATTTTTCGTTTCCAACCAACTTGTGTGCAAGGAATGTAAGTGAAAGTAGCGCCCAAGGTCACGTTTAGACTTCTACAGCCCTGAAGTCACACAAACAGAATTTCAGTAAACACTAAAATTTGCCAATATTTTATTTTGTGCTTTTATTTCTCTACCACAATGATTGATTTTTCTAGGATATATTTTGAAATATTCTGCAGCCTATTCCATAAAGTTATAAAAATAATCGATTTTTTTTTAGTTATTAGAGTTAAAACCTATTATTTCCCGAAAGATGTATGGAAATAAAGTAGAAATGCGTTCGACTAAAAAAAAAAAAAAAGTTACTCAAATGCCCCATTACAATGGCAATGTAAGTGCTTATGTCAAGTAGAACTTCATTAAAATATAATTAATTCACAAATAAATGTTTCCCAAAGCCGTATTATAATCAACATGGATGTATAATGATGCTTGGAAACAATTTTATTCAAGTGGGACTTCAAAATTGCCCTTTTCTAAAAGTAATATACTTTAACTATATACTATATACTTTGAAGAGTTTTCAATATTTGTAAGATGTTATTTAATTATTTTTTCATAAATATTTTTACCATTAGCTTTATTGATAGATTGATTAAATTATTTAACTTCCAGAATAATGTTAGTTGTTTCTTCAAATTTTAACCAGTTACAAATTTAATTACATATCATTATTAGTATAAGTACATTTATTAATAATAATTCTTTTGCTAAGATTTTTTTTAATGAACAAGATAAGTATATGTCTTATGTTCTTCATTTGGAGATTAAAATCACATCAGGAACTGTTTAAAAAGTACTTCAATATCATTGGGAAAAATCATTTTTATGATTTGTGTATAAGTAATAGTAATGACAAATTATTATTTTCTAGTACATTGAAAAAAGTTTTAACTCATATTTGAATACATGCTATGAAACACTGTAATTTACTTTTAACGTAAAAAAAAAAAAATAGAGAGCACTTTAAACATAAATCGAAAAAAATTCGAAGACCTAAACCGTTCGCAATTATCAGGAAATCATAAAAGTTCTTAAAACTTATCATCTAAGAAAATCCTCAAATATACTTGCTTAGATAAGTATTTTGATTCAAACATCTTCAAAATCAAAACTGCCAAAAGTCTGTCGCTAAGTGCTTTGAGTGAAAACCTCAAATGGGATGTGGCGTGAGCTTGAGTCAGACTGTACAATCAAAAGCACTCCCGAGCCTTCTTCTGGTGAAGGAAACTTTTAGAGACATTTCGTTGGGTTTGGTTCCTCGAACAGAGATTTTAAGAGTAAGATGGCTTCCTATTATTGCTATCTAATATTTTCTTAAGTAATAAATGTATTTTAAAAAATATATATCACATATCTTGATCAGGGTATATAAATTGCCACATGGTTATGAATTTAACAAAAATTGTATATACTTTATTTATACTTTATTTTTTAAATTACAAAAACAAAAATCAGTAACACCCCATCTTGTAGCACAGCTATCCTTAGAGCGGTTGAATATATAGTGAAAGAAGGAAAAATAGTGCAAAATAAATGTTGAAACTGAACATTGTATATATGCTTTTAATTTTCATATTTTTTTTTAAATTTTTATTTATTCAATTATTGATATTTACAACTGTATAAAAAATACAACAAGTAAATTTGATCATAATGACATAATGATATGATACAGGATGTAGAGAAACTACCCAGTAGTAGAACTCTAAAAACAGTTTACAACATAAGGTCATGAGGCCATCTTCTTTTTAGGCGCCTCGGAGGATTGCCAGGAATGGAAGAGGAAGCAAGGTTAGAAACTAGTGGGTCTGGGTGGTTAGGGAGTTTATTATTTTTTTTTTTATTTTCATTTTTTCTAATATTTTTAGAAAGTAGGATTCGTTTACTGCACCCCTCCCGTACTCTTGAGGCACCCAGGGGCCGCGTCACCCAGTTAGGGGAATACTGTAATTGTAAGAATAGTCCGAAATTACAATAACTAGTTTAAAAAAATATAAGAATAACTGCTTATTTCAGTGAAATGTAATTTAAATTATTCTTTGCCGATTCGGTCACGATCAGGCATACATGCCAGGTTTTTCCTCAAATTAACACTACCCGTTTCGTTGAGTCTTAGTTCGCCCAAGGAGGCATACCGAACCCTCTGAGTAATGTTTTATATTATTTAATTAAGTTTTGCTTGATTTTTTTCTTATTTATCTATTCTTATAACTTTTTCTTCTTATTCTATACATTTTTTTTTTTAATGTATACCGGATGTTTTGCAATACTTTATAATTCAGACAAATTATAAACGTTGATGATCAAACTGCTGTGTGACTTCAAAATAGACAAAAAAATAAATGATACGTTGTTTAAAACCCAAATCAAATTTCTAAAGTACTTTCAAGACCTGAGCAACAAACTAAAAAAAAAATAAAAACCTTTACCCAAAAATAACTAAATTTGTTACGTTTTGGTTTTCATTTTCAGACATACTACCTCTGTGTCTATAGCTACTTCCTATATCTTATCAATGGTAACTAGAACCCAATTCTTTAATCAAAAGAAATTAATTAAAAATCAACAAATTTCTGGCACAGACAGGATCGGTCCTGGGCCAATGGTGGATATATGAGTGAATCAACACAGAAATAACAACTTTAAAAATTGAAAAAAAAAAACTAAACATTTCATAGTAAATTATTACAATGAAAAAAAATAATACTCTGATGGTGAAGATTCTTAAGAAATGAATTATGATAATCGGCATTTAAAAATGAGAGCATCAGCGAATCCCAAATACAAATTTAATAAAACAGTTCATTACTGTCTTAAATCTGAAAGTGATGTTCATAGAAACCGTTTGCTATTTGGAGACCAATGATCACAATCCTTCAAAAGACAAGTTCGAATGATTGATTTATCAGGATCGAAAATAAATAACTTTGATATCAGAGATACAAAAGTTGAAATCTCAAAATAGTAGTCTTCAATATTTATATATTCGATATACCTATGTATCTTAAAAAATAAAATAAAATAAAAACCTGCGTTTCAGTGGGGAATCATTATCCGATAACTCTAAATGTAGCTAATACAATTAATTGATCCTGTTATATTGGTAATCTGAAAGTGTGTCCAAAATATAAAATAACGTTAGATTACGTCGTTATTCGATTCCAAAGAAAAGCGTTAGCTGAAACAATTGCCTTTGATCCCTGCTAAAGTTAGTTAAGGTGCTTTGACCGCACAAATAACCGATACCATGTTTCGCACATAAATTTAAAATGGCTTTCTACCTGAAAATTCCTATAATTGGAAAAAAGAAGCATCTAACTAATGATGCAATTGATAAAGTAATTAGTAATTGGAACAAAACATAAGCGGATCTCGAAACGTACTAAGAGGCTAGAAAGCGAACGAAAAGATATTTCAGAAGAGAAGAAAAAGAATGAGAAGGTTTTTTTTAAACTATAACACGGGAAGCTTCCATAAATATTTCATAAAAAATACGCAGATGATTGTCTATTAAAATAATAACCCAACATTTAATAACAAAATCATAGGGTACCAAAAAACAAGAGCTGTGTTTAGGAAAAAAAGAAAGTACTAACAACTGAAGGAAACATAAGCCAAATGCAACAGACGAATTAGACATTGAGAGGACATAATCTACTTGAGAGTGCATAATCTTAGCTTGAAAACAAAATAAGAGGTCCCGTGCTGAAGACACGCGCCAAATTAAATTTCTAGGAGAATTATCAGAACGAAAGCTGATATTTCGCCACTGTTGTTTAACATATTATCAAAGTTTTCAGATAATAGGAAAACGAATTGAAGATGCTAGTATTTTGAAAACCAGCTATGCTAAGAAGAAAACGATAGGATAATTCTGCAACACTCGTTAACATTCCTGATCCTGATGCTGAAATTCTGAAATTCTGAAATAGAAGGCTGTAAAGAACTACATATCTCTTTCAAGATAATATAATGCTCGTTATACTAAAGAAAAACACCAAAAATGATCACGACAAAACATGGTGAGATCGAGAGAGTTAGGTAAATCAAGTTAGGGGAGATAATAGAGGAAAATAGGATAGAGAAGTAAGTTCATGAATAGAGAAATCACAAGATGAGTAGATTATTATGGAAGGTAGAAAACATCTACAATAAATCATTCCTCATACGTGATAAAAAGTTAGACATTGAACAACGTCGTCAAACAAGAAACTTCAAACGCATCAAGATTGTGACAAGAAGTTAAAGAGAAGAATCATAAAGAGGTTAGAGATTGCGGAGGCAAAAGATATGAAATAGATATCCAACATAATACATGAATTTTACAGGAATGTCTAGAGGGTATTAGACACCCGGAAAACAGATCATGGAGTACCCAGATATATTTGAAAGAGATGAACAGACTCAAGTATACAAAACGGAGAAACATTCAACCACAAAATACTCGAGTGGAAAGTGAGCCAAAGGGTACAAAAATTGAGGACAGGAATAACTCAGATGGAAGAAATTGCATACTAAAAAGATTAAAAACAGTTTTATGCCTTAAAAAAAACGTTTATCAAGTAAACACTTTGTCTGGTCCTCTGACGTGTATAATAATTGAAAAAAAATGGTATATTAAATTTGGTTGATATGCTCGGTTTAAAGGCAACCTGGTCGCATATACAACAGAACTTGATATCGTACAGTGATATATATTTTAGATTATTTTTCCTGATAATTTTAATAAACAAATATTAATCTTACTACATTTCAGGACTAGTACTTATTTAAAAAAATACTCAGTAAATGTACTGATATCAATTCAAAACCTAATTTACTGATGGATATTACAATCTGCCACAACGTTGTTGGGCAATAGGTAATAGTGATGACTGATCACATTCATACTAATATAAAATAACATAAGAATAAAAGTAAATAAATGAAAAAAAGTATATAAAAATACATAAAATCTCTCTCTAAATATATACAAACATAGGGATAAAGAAAATGAACATTTTCATACTATGTTCATGAAAAAATAAATAAATAAACTAAAATAATGATAAAAATAGAATAATATCTAGTCATATTTACACTCAGATATACAATATTTACACTATCGACGTGAGGATCCCTGAGCCCACTTTATCTCCACGCGTTACGGGTAGAGCAGAGCTTTTTGCGATCCCAGCGCATCCTTGGTAATTAGCCAGTGGAGGTTGAGCAAGTGCGCTAAAGCCTCAAACACTCAACTTGAGTGGAGCATCTGACCATTGCCAGAACTCTGATTATCCATTTTATTAGGATTAGGATGATTAGAAAAGTTTATATGGAATTACAGTAAACTTAAAGAATTCATTTCAAAAAGCTTGTCGATTTTAAACAAATCTAATTTAGAAGACTTTTCATTTATATTATTGTCTTAATTATTAGTTATTTAAACTATAAGATAGTCGCTAATTGAATGGGATAGTAAGAATTTACTATTGACAAAATCACTGTATAAAATCTTTTATTATTGGACACGTTATATCCTGATAACTTTCTACTTTATACACACATCTTAATAAATAAATGAATCATAATCATAGAAAAAGGATATTAATTATTCACGTGAAATTACCATTTTTGAAAAAAATTATAGGAATAGGCTCATTCAGAACTTTTAAGTAATCAGGCTATTCAAGTTAGTATATATTTGCATAAATATAAACTATTATAAATTACCTATTTGTTAAAATCCACTATTGCCCTATGAATATGTCAACACTAACATTTACATTAAATAAAAAACATTTATTTTACGAATACCTGGAACTGTCTGAAACATCTGACAGATTTTTTATTTACCTGAACGCATAGTATACGCTTCCCATAAATCATCATGCTCTCGCTCTTAAAAATGGGAACAATAGCAATAAAATATGAAATGATATCAAAAAAATGATAAAAATGTAATCGAATGCGTCATAACAAAAGCCATCTTCATTTTATGACCAATAGGAAATCGACACGATTACATTTTATAAGAAAGAGAACAGGATGTATGTTCTGTTTAATGGTGTATGACTTAATAGATTGATAAAATCGATTTTATTTCAAATACTATATACTCAGCTTAATACTGATGAAATTACTGAGCAAAACAAATTAGCAAGTCCATAATTATATTATTCCGTATGATCCTGTGTAATTAAACTTGTTGGACAGTATAAACAAATATATATTTTTTGTTGTTTTTTTTTTATTCTAACAGTGTATATTACAATCCAAATTACATATCTGTCAATAAATTTGACCTATTTAATTCTTAAAATATACTTCTGGGTCTCATTTGTTTCCAAAGTGATGGTTTATTTATACGGACGTCGCATAGGTAGATGTATCATTTGCATTTCAATGTGTGCTTTCTGAATATTAAGTCAGGTGTGTAAATAATTTATCCTATATTACCTGTTTAATTATTAGGTTTTATTTATTTTATACCATTATCGCTTATGCACGTACATTTAAATATATATTGTCAATTTATCTCTTATGAATAAATTGTCAAATTATTGTTAATGATTTTCTTGTTTTTAATGAAAAAAATGAATACTTCCTATACTTATGTAAACTGTTATAGTTACAGTGGTAGTTGTAACAGGGCGATTCTCTGAGGAAGCGACAATTTGATGTCTATAGCATTTTCAAGCCCCATTATAATTTTTCAAGTTAAAAAATCCTTTTATTGTTGTATCTGA
>NW_027107853.1:9115-12287 GCF_000696795.3 Halyomorpha halys | reverse complement strand
GTAGGTTTACAACGAAGGGTAAAGGTGATTTGATGGGATTTGTTGGAATTTATCTTAATCCTCCAATTACGACACCAATCTTCGAGGGCTGTGATATGGGATTGGAGATTTTGGGATATAATTAATGGGTTATTATTAACAGCGAGCACACATGTGCCATCGGCATCCCTGGTGAGGATAGTGATAGGATTGGTTGGAATGTCAGCTGTATAAACGGTGAAGAGGATGGGACCAAGGATACTACCTTGAGGAACACCAGTGGACTGAGAATAGAGGGATGAATGGGAACTATTGTGGTTTACTTGGAAAAATCTATCAATGAGAAAGGAGCGAAGATGAGAAAGTATGTAGGAGGTAGGAATTTATGGAGTTTGTAAAGCATTCCCGGGTGCCAGACTCGATCAAAAGCCTGTTCTACATCGAAAAAGACTCCCGCGCAGTTCATTTCGCGCTCCAAAGGAGACGAGACTACGTCCACTACACGATGACATTGCTGGATAGTAGAGTGGGATGTTCGAAATCCAAACTGGTGATCAGGGATTATATGATTGGAATCCAGGATGGGGTATAGGCGTTTCAAAATGAGTTTTTCTAGGATTTTGCCCATGATTGGTAATAGAGAGATAAGGCAATAGGATGATGGGTATTCTGGAATCTTTTGGGGTTTGGGGATCATTTTAACTATAGATAATTTCCAGGGGTCAGGTGTAATACGTTTTGTCACAGTAAACTTATAGAAAATTTGTGTCAGGAGTTTTCATAATTCATAATATATTTGTCCAAACTGTAACGTAACTTGTCCTTATGGTTTCTATAATTCCGGACTTCTCAACGGTCTAAAAAACACCAGCATGTTTTTCTAACAGTCAATGTTAAATCGTGTTGTTTCAATCATGATTGGTCCCATCATCATTTGTCGCAAGTCCCAAGGCAATTGAAATGAAAAAAAATAATTTTATTCTGGGACATATGTCCCCTAAGAATAAATACTTAGTTCATACACTATGATATTTATCTGGCAAACATTTAAAAGTTTCCAGTAAGCAAAATGAAATTACATTGAGATAATGGCTTAACTACTGTTTATAACTACTGCTTAATTATATAGTTTACAATGAAGCGGAGGTTTGGTTATGCAGTAAGTGAAGGAATAGATTTTTTTTGTAGGAAAGAATGGATGAGGATTGGCGAATGGAGATGGGGAGAGAATTCCAGAAGGAGGTTGCACGTAGCATAGCGTAGGATTCGCTGAAGAAGGCGGTTCTATAGGAGGGCATATATAATTCAATCGGATGGGATCTGGTGTTTCATGTATGGATGGATGAACGAAGAGTGAGGAAATCAAAGATATAAGTAGATTTTTATTTTATTTTAAGAACTTCGAATAGGAAAACACCAAGGAGATATTGCAACTCGGTATACCAACAGAAGACTTGAGAGCGCCTTAGAAACCCAAAGATAAATCTTACGAAGCACTTCATGAGTCTCTTCAGTCTCAACACTAGTCCTGCAGATAGCCCTCCATAGACCAAGGAACCGTAGTCGAAGTGGAGGAAGACGAGAGGAAATACTAGAAGCTGACAAGTGATCTGAGAAATGGAATTACGGAATCTTAGGAATTGATTGAGTACAGTTATGGATTGTTTCTCCTTTTAAGCGTTTATTTCTATATTTGTCTTTGAGAAACAGTAAAATTTAAGTTCAGAAAACAGGAAAAACCTAATTCTGCATCCAGTTTGTTCTATTGGTGGGCGGTGGATGCTTGTACTAGTAATAATTATTCTGATGAAACATTATTTTATATTAGCCATTCTTTGCCTACCGGAGAGTAAAAATACATAACTGAAACAATGAAATGCTATTCCTTATTCCAGTTTGAAAGAGAACTTGCATGAAGATATACACAAAATATTATTTAAGGCGTCTATCCATACCTAGCTTATTACTATATAAATAGTTCAAGGAAACTCACTTACGAGTCCTCCTTCTCTAAGATGAATCATTAAATATTTACGCGTCTCTATGTAATATCTACGAGAATCCTTACGAGAAAAGCATATAAAATCGAATAACAAAAGAATAAAACTTCGTCACGACTGTAAAAAAAAATACCTCCATTTCGTATTTCCTCTTCATATGGGTAAAAATGGGATATCAAAGTCTATCGTTAATACATCTCATAAAATATTAAAATGAAATTCAAATGAACAATTACAATCAAAAGATGGGTTTTTATCCTTCGCTATTATTTCTCCTATTATACTCGGGAACAAAGTCCTTACCGAGCGTTGCAAATTGAAATTGAGTTGCCAATGACGAAGATATTTACATATTTATGGGTTTGTCTTATGATCTTGTTCAGAATGATGGTGAAAGCGTCCCATGAAAACGATATCCATTAAAATATGATAAGAAAGGAACGAAGCTTGATATGAAAGGATGATAATATTACGTTATCGAATTGATGACTAGCTTTTGAGCTGTTGATAAGTAAGTCTTGGAATTAATTTGATACTTTGATAATTAAAGCTGTCTATCTTATTGCTCAGAGATATATTTATTTTAGTTATCCATGATAATGATAATAATTTAGGATTTAGCTAACACTATTTAACAATAATTATAATTTAGGATCAAGCTAAATCCACATTAATCTGTCAGAGCCGGAATTCTTTTTAATTTCTTTTAAAAAAATTTAGTGATATTGCATCTATTTCCATATAAAAAAATATTCAAAATTAGATTTTAGTATTGAGTCTTTTGGATTTGTAAAATATTTCCGTTACCATATGGTAACGTTTTGTACGAACATTGTTATGAATCGGGGCCTTGAAATTTTATTTATTTATTTACCTAATAGTTTTTATGGTTATTTTAATGAAATATTGTAAAGTTTTTTTTTTTTAATTAAGATGTTAAAATGCTAAGAAGCGTCCACAAAGGCAATACAAAAAAAATGTGCTAGTTCCTGGAGACTCAACCATAAAATATATCATTCAGTAAACTATAAAATGTTAGGAAGTTTTAAGCAAAATTACTTTATGAAATCAAAATCTAAAAGAAAAAAATATTATTAAGAAATTATTTAATGCTATTCAGACAAAGCATTGAGTCCCATAATAACAATTGGATTACCAGTCAACGTTTCGCTAGTTCAGCCACCAAAAACTAA
>NW_027107853.1:7266-7889 GCF_000696795.3 Halyomorpha halys | reverse complement strand
CTCAGATTTGTTTATACTATTATTTTTATATAGTTTATACTTATATATTTTTTCTGTATGTTCCTTAAGCAGATTATGTATACTTTATAGCACTATTTAACCAATTAAGAAATATTTATACACTATGGAATGTTTAAAATATATTATACTCAGCACTATTCATTACATATAAATAAATGCTAACTGGACCATTTTGACAATAACATTATTAATAATAAATTAGCATTCACACGCGCTTTTTTTTATAAACTCTATCTCTTACAAGAACACACTTTTAATAAATCAAAATTAATTTCATTCCTAAAATGAAACAACCTTTGTCGACTCTTATCTACAAAAGAGCCTCAAGGAGAACTTTATGAGTGGAATAATGGGGAACGTTCGGGTAAATGCCCGCCCATTGTTTAGTTAAAATATAAACAACTTCTTCGCCTGTTAGGCCATGATAAAGTAAAAAAGAATCCTTTGAGAGAAATTACTTGAATGTTTTACTTTGATAACACAATGTCCTTAGTGTCGTGAGTAATATCAACATTCCTGTAGACTCATTGAATTTTATTATCAATTCCTTATATATATAATTATAACTCTTTTTTAATATCAATTCGAATAAAAAAAAAAAA
>NW_027107853.1:0-1981 GCF_000696795.3 Halyomorpha halys | reverse complement strand
ATTAATTGATTTTTATTAATATTAATATTTATAACAATAACTTGTTGAAGATCAGATAGGGATTAAATTCCTGAAGCACAGTGGTTCTGAGAATGGTCGACAAAGTTTAGCCAAAACATTAGACGCTGTATTAAACAAACAACTTATTTGTTTTGTTGATTTCAATTTACTAGGACCCTTTATTCCCTAACAAGCTTTGCATAAATGTTTACTACAAAAATAAATTTAGAAAAAGTTAGATATTTTAAAATGTGTTTGCATTGTGCTATTTTTGCAACATGCTGGTTCAGCATAGTTTAAGCATGGTTCATACCCTGTCCACATTGTGCGCCTCTAGCTGCATACTTTATCTTTTATAAGGACTGTCTGTCAACACATGAGCACAACAATGTACGAGTTCAGATTTATAATTTTAATAAATGTGATGACAATATTTTATTAAGTGGAATATGGGCAGTGTAATTAATAATACAATAAATATTAATAAATTCCATAGGAACTCAAATACGCTTCAAAAGCCATAAAGTTTTATTATCTGCATCTGAAAAACCACATTTTTTCAAACAAATAATTAAATATACAATATCAAATCATAATGAAAAAAGAAAATTACTATTAGTGGGTGGCGATATCAATCAGTTTCTGTTATTTTCAGCAATTTGTATTTTTTAAATTTATTTAATGTTATTTACAACTGTACAAAATAATAAATACAATAAGTAAAGTGGATGAATGTTTCAAACAGTTGAAAATCTTGGGAAGGAACCACTCAATGGTGGTACTTCAAGCATTAATTTAAATTAAAAGGTCTCGTGGCTATTTTCTTTTCAAACCCCTTGGATTTTTAAGGATGAAAGATTAGGAACTAATGGGTTAGGATGGTTATGGAATTTGGAATGAAAAGTTGCATATCTGTTTCGAGCCAAATCTGCAACGAATGGGATGTTAAGGTCTTTGTGGATGAGTTTATTTGTAACGTAATAAGAAGTATCAAGAATTTTACGTTGGATTTTGGATTGTAAGGATTGGATGCGGGAGGAGTTTGATGGTCTGGTAGAACCCTAGAGCTTCCATATGTCCAAATTGGTCTGATTGTCATAGTGTATATTTTTTTGTAGTGAATGGGAAGCTTGGAGCGTTTGTCAAGTAGGTGTTGTACAATCAAAATGTACGAGCAGTTTCTTGTTGGTGCAGTATTTTATGTGGATTCCAAGTAAGTCCCTAGTCAAGATGGAGTCCTAAGTATCGAATCTGTTCAACAGACGTTAGTGGAGTATTTAAAAAGGATACTGTAGGACAGGAGGGTAGAGGTTTACGACGGAGAGTAAAGGTGATTAAGGCCCTGTTTCATAATAAAGTACAAACTAATACTATTAGTCTTGTCGATTTAACTTAATACAATTATACTGACTTGCACAATAGTAACTTGTACTTTAGTACTTTTTAACTCCTGTAATATCACTAATAGTCCTCCCTATTATGAAAACAAATTAGTATTAGAGTAATTAACACGCTGTTTCTATACTTGTATTTTGAACTAATACTATTAGCTTTCATTATGAAACAGTTGCCCTGGTGGGCTTTGTCAGGATTTAATTTAATTCTCCACTTTTGACACCATTCTTCAATGGATGTTATGTGTGTCTGTAGAGTTTGTGATGCATTAGTAGGGTCGTTATTTACAGACAGTATACATGTGTCATCAGCGCATGTTGTTAGGTTGAGTTGGAATGTCAGCTGTATAAACCGTATAAAGAATGGGGCCTAAGATACTACCTTGAGGAACTTTGGGGTACTGAGAAAAGAGAGATGAGTAGGCTAGGTTATGTTAAAGGTTCTATCAGCGAGATGGGAGCAGGTTAAAAGGAAATATGTAGGGGGGAGAAATTCACGAAGTTTATAGAGCAGACCTGGATGCCAGACTCGATCAAAGCTTGTTCAACATCGAGGAAGACTCCTGTGCAGTTCATTCTGCGCTTAA
>NW_027107852.1:5224-5699 GCF_000696795.3 Halyomorpha halys | reverse complement strand
CTTATTTCATTTAGTCACTAAGCATAACAGAACGCCATTTAATTTTTAATTTTCCTTTTAACACTATTGCCAAGAGACCAATTCTAAAATAAACTCGACAATTGGGGTTCTGTAGAGTGTTTGCGTCTTTTGTGCGATTACTCAATCTCCATTGGCTTGTGATGCGTTAAGAGGGCTGAACTGGAATCTGAAAGAGCCCCAAATATTGAGAAAAAAAATACGTCAAAAGAAAATATTGAAATAAAAAGATCAGAGTAAAAAAAAAAAAATACTCGAAAATGCTCAGGTCTAGAATGTAAATATTGTACGAGATGATGAAGATGTGATTAGTGATTTTATTTTATTGTTATATTAGTTAATGCTATTTATTTTATGTTTTCCTTATTTCTTCATCTACATAGTTTGATTATACTCATTTAATTTGTCTTTCTCTTTAAAAACATATATAGATTTTATTATTTTTATTAATGCATAT
>NW_027107852.1:2607-3224 GCF_000696795.3 Halyomorpha halys | reverse complement strand
TACCAAACTATACTCATATCAACTATACCAAACTATACTCATATCAACTATACCAAACTATACTCATATCAACTATACCAAACTATACTCATATCGACTATACCAAATCCATGTAGCCACGAGTCCACCCTCACAGCTGTTGGTTCAGGAGTGAGGGTCAATCCAGCATGAAATGGGTACCCTAAATTGGATAAAAATCTGGCGGTCGAGCACGAATCTTATTAAACCCCCACATTGCACCACCGTTGATCTAGTAAAACTTCTTTACAAAGTACTGCACCTCTGATCCTTCATGGATATTAGTGGTACAGATTTATTTAATTTTTTTTTTAGTTTGAATTTCCTTGTTAAAAATTTCACGTTGCAGTGTCATGATTTTGGTAAATAATATGACAAATCTATCTATTTTTATAAATTAATTTATGAAATCCTACTCCAAAGAACTATCAGTGGACAATATGTGTTATTAATATGTCCATAAAATGGTAACAAAACTGCAGGGGACTTGTTTTTACTTTAATAATTAGGAATTAATCAATTTTCTAAAGACACTAATTAAAGATACTAAAATTTCTAAGTACAATACAACAGTTGATCTACTGTCTCACAAAAAAAAA
>NW_027107852.1:0-405 GCF_000696795.3 Halyomorpha halys | reverse complement strand
TACAGTAAAAATGTTCCCTTGTTTTAATTCTATCTTTATGAAATAATCTGAAATTATTTAATTTTTTTTTAATTGAACGCTAGCTAATGATGTATTTTATGAATTTAAAAAAAGTTTAAATTACTATTTGACGTAGCTTTAAAATTTCTAATAGCTTCAATATTTTTTTTTTTAATTTATTTATTTTTCTTTTTATGTACATATAGAGATTTTATTAATTTTTATATTTATATTTGTTATTTTATTTTTTTAAATATCTTATATATGTTAAATTTGTTATTATGTCTACTAACAATTGTAGTTTATAATGTTTTTGTTTAATCCTGAAAAATAAGAACATTAAACTCAATAAATGATTTAATTAGTAGGTTTAGTGTAGATTTTGAAATGTGCTATTTATCTATT
>NW_027107851.1:0-1129 GCF_000696795.3 Halyomorpha halys | reverse complement strand
TTTACAAATTTATAAACCTCAACTGATAAGACTTTATTTTTATAGAACATGGAGTATATAGCAATGTAATGGGGTATTTGGGTGGAGTTAGTTGGGCTATGCTGGTAGCTCGGACGTGCCAGTTGTACCCAAATGCAGTTGCAGCCACTTTAGTTCACAAATTTTTCCTGGTCTTTTCCCAATGGAAATGGCCTCAGCCAGTTCTGCTTAAACAGCCGGACCAGGTTAATCTTGGATTTCCAGTATGGGATCCCAGGGTGAGTTACTTTCATATTATTTTAATCAATATCATATTAATTTGGTGTATAAGTCATTTCTTTTTTAAATGCATTTATTCTTGTACTTATTAATCCAGTATTCTTAGTATATCTATAAAAAAAAAACTACCATCCCTTTATATTAGTATTTTTGTCCTTTAGTTATGAAAATTGGATTTAAATGGGCAACTTAGTGCATTATCATTACAAGATGTTGATTATTTATGTTTTATGGATTAGTATAAATTCTGATTCCCATTATTCTTCCTCACAGAAAATATATAAAACTATTTATACATATTAAATATAGTGATTGTATACTCGTTAAATTAACCATTATCTGAAAGTAAGCTAGTCTCTATTTATTAAATTATTCTAATTCTAGTTCCTGTAGGATTCAGAGAAAAAGATATTTAGATACTTTAATTGAATGAAAATAATCTATTCCCCATAATAATATATTTGACCATGTTTGTTGTTAAGTGGTTCAAATAACAACGAGGAGAGTTATTATATATATAGAGGAAAAAACAAACTTTGTACTTCAATGAAAGTGCTTACAGTGAAGCGAGCGGCATTAATAGAGGTCTAGAGGGAGGTGCAAAAAGAGTTTAAAAATTTGGTTTAATATAGCAAAGTAGCAATTAGGTCCCCCTTTTTTTTTTCTTTTTTTTTTTTTTAGGTCTAATCTTGAATACATGATGACTACTCATGGTTAAGTTTTTCTTTATTCCATACTCACCTGTTCCTATTAATTTGTAATTTTCTTAAAATCTTGAATACATGATGACTACTCATGGATAAGTTTTTCTTTATTCCATACTCACCTGTTCCTATTAATTTTTAATTTTCTTAAAATCTTGAATACATGA
>NW_027107850.1:1238404-1261018 GCF_000696795.3 Halyomorpha halys | reverse complement strand
GGCTGCCTAATGAACACGTGAATTATCACGTGTTTAAGGTTAGGAAGTAAAAAATTAAATTCAAATATCCCGCCAAAGGTCACGTTATCAGTGATTATGTCGAACTAAATTTGAATTTTAATCTCCCACCATGGGGTCACGTGACCAAATACTAGCCTCTGATTGGCTGCCTAATGATCACGTGGCAAACCACGTGAGTGGTTAAGTGTAGGTCAAAGTAAAAATTTAAAATCAACCCCCCCCCCCCATAGGTTACGTGACCAGTGGTTAAGGCTGGTTCGAGGCCATGGTCCAAAGTCCAAGGACACGTGAGTGGTTAGGGCTGGTTCGAGGCTAGAGTCCAAGGACAAGTGGTTAAGGCTGCTTCGAGGCTAGGGTCCAAAGTCCAAAAAGGCTCATTTACTGCGCCAGAACCGGCCTTTTATCCCTACTAGTGAATTCATAATAATTATGGAGTGAACTTGATTAAAAATAAAATATAATATATAGCAAAGACAAAGTATAATATTATTCTACATACATTAATATATACTCTATGTAACATGATATTTAATATAAACAATAAAGAATCATTAAAGCTGAAGAGCATCTAAAGGATAAAATAAAACAATATAAGGATCTAATTATATCTAAATAACTAATATCTATTACTAAACACACACATATATAGCTTATTTTAATCGTAATATAATGAATATTTATGTGGATAACAATAATTATGTGATAACATAATCGTTTTTATCAGTTTGTTTCTCAATTATCTAAAACTGCCCCAATGAAGCTATTTTCTTTTTAATATATGAACTAATATTAGCCACTGAATTTGAGCGGATTCATTCCAATAAAAGCTTGACTTAACTACTAATTATTTTTGGAATTACTGGAATTGCGCCACTTTGATCTCAACCTGCTCATTCGTTTCATATTAATGCAAACAATATTGTTCTACAAATTTATATTAACTAGAATCTTGTTAGTAGATTACAGTTTGTCATTTATTTTTTAAAACTCGAATTTTTCGAAAAAATTATTTTATTTTGATTTACATTCTATTGTAAAATATTGTTTCTGGGCTTTGAAATTATTTTAAGTAAGAAAAAAAAAACCCTTATCTCAATAGCCTCAAGGCTTTGTTCTGAAGAACCGGATGAGGCGGAACTGAAAAGCATAGATATTGGGTTCGGTATCAAGAAAGCTGTGGCACGACACGTGTGCTTCTCGGAAGGGCAAGCTACACGTGTGATGTGGACTACAAAAACTTGTCAGTCAATGGGTCGGTCATTTAGGAATTTTGTAAAACCGGTCCTTTGTGAAAGGAGAAGGTTGTAATGAAGTCCGCAACCATGTGAATAAACATTTCATCACTTGAGTGGCATTACTGTTTTGTGACAGTCGGAAGGCACAGGAAATAATACTCCTACAAGTCACTCATTTTTGCTAGTTAAAATTATGAGAAATATTATAAACTGGAAATAATAAGATTTTTAACTGAAAATGTAATTTTTAATATTTATTATATTACATTTATTTATTTAGTAAGGCATAATGTTTTTCTTAATAATAAGCTTGTTTTCATCATATGATATTCGAGTCCTATGGTGTTTTTACCAGGATACTTCTTGAGAATAATATTTATTTATATATTATATTAGAATTATATTTATTTATTTAGTAAGGCATAATGTTTTTCTTAATAATAAGCTTGTTTTCATCATATGATATTCGAGTCCTATGGTGTTTTTACCAGGATACTTCTTGAGAATAATATTTATTTATATATTATATTAGAATTATATTTATTTATTTAGTAAGGCATAACGTTTTTCTTAATAATACATTTGTTTCCATCAGATGATATTCGAGTCCCATGGTGTTTTTACCAGGGTTCTTCTAAAGAATTATATTTATTTATATAATATTTATTTATTTATTAAGGAATAATGTTTTTCTTAATCATGAGCTTTTTCTTCATCAGAAAATTGACTAGTCCCATAGTATTTTCACCAGAATAGTTCTAGAGAATTGTATTTATTTTTGTATTTTATTTATTTATATATTATTTTATATTTATTTATTTATTGAGACATAATTTTTTTTATATTATATGTATATATAGTTGACCGTAAAAATTTAAATATAAGAAGATGGTCAGGGTTGTGGTCAAAAAATGAACAAATAGTTTAAAAGTATTTTAATGTCCGACTTTGCAGGGCTTCATCAGGGCTGTTCAAAGCGAAAGGTTGAACAGCTCTTTCTATTCATAAATTTTTTTTTTTTATATCATAAGCTTTTTTTCATCAGGTGATAGTCTAGTTTCATGGTATTTTTCCCTGGATAGCTCTAGAAAAAGTGTAAAAATTTCCTCGTTTATGTTTTTTTGGTAGTGCTGATTTGGAATTTCGACCTCAAGCTCTCCGGATGTGTTTAAAAAATCGAACAAAAAAAAACAATAGTTAATATTTATTCGTTTTTTTCCTATGCATGGAGAACATACCTTTTTTTAGCAATATCAAGAATATAATAATAGCAATATACTTAATTAAGAAAAAGTATATTCTATACATTTTTTGTATCGTTTAAGAACAACCACAACCGCTATTAAATGGAGTTCAGTCTAATGAGAACAGGAATGGAATCTCGGTGGAACGTTTCGGAAAAGTCTTGAAAATGTGTTGATTAATGTTTTTTTAGGGTGGAGATTATAAATTTAATCTTAGTGACCTCAATTATTTCCCGTAAATATGGTAAAAAAAAAATTGGAATAATATATTTCTTGTTTCAACCGATCGGCTTTGAATCGAGCACGACTTAACATGTGAGGCGGAAACATTTTATTTTTTTCTAATATTTCCGGAAAATTAGAAATTACAAAGTTAAAATTTATAATCAGCAATATAAATTAGCAAATGCTCTCTTTCTGGTCTCCATTTGACTGGGCAATAAATTTTCATATTTATTTATTGATATTTACAACATTACATAAAATATATCAAGTAAATTTGAAATAATATCATAATGGTATGGTACAAGCATGTAGAGAAACTACCCATTGGTAGCACTCTAACTTAACCTTTTTTTTAAAGCGTTTCCAATGAAAATGATTAATATCGGTCGATTTATAAATTTATTGATCCCTTCTTCTTTTCTTAATTATCTAAATTATTACGGTGTTAAGGAGGATTTATTTATACTGACATCGGACCCCCAATTATCTAAGACCCTCTTCTATGTTTTTTTATGTTTCCCAAATGAGGGCGTTGGAGCACATGCTAGCTATTTGTTTCATCCGTCCATGATTAAGATATCCACTTTTCCTCTAACACTCAATCTCGGAAACGAGATATTGACAAGTTTCGAATAAACTGCTTTGAATTACTGTCGTGATACCATTTCCCAATAGTTCCATGAATGATTTCTCATTATCCTTAAAAATATTTTGGTTTTGCATCATTTTTTTTTATCTCTAACAGGTTTTATATCCATCCGATCTACTTCCGTGTACTTGAGGGTCAAATAATTATTCTGGTTTACGATAAGCTCAAGATTCTAGCTCCGTTGTTAAGAGCTTCAATATGATGGTACTTGGTGGGCTAACGTGTGATTTTTTATCTATCAATTATGTAATATCAAAGAATAACGGGTACTTTAGGTACTTAGTCCCTTAGGTTTTAAAATAATTCAGTTACTGTTTTGATAAAACAGTCTGCTGTGTGACGACATTATTGGCCATGTCTTGAACAAATATTTGGCAAAAAAGAATCAACTCACTCATCTCGGACAGTCTACTAACAGGAAACTGAAAGGGTTTTACAAATGATAACTTTAGTTCTGTTAATTATCAGTATATAGTACACACTTTTGTCTTGACAACTGTAATTAACCTGGTAGCAGTTTAATGGATTTTACATTAGGGGTGAATGGTCTTTGCCGTTTCAAGCAGTTTAGCTGTCATCTATTTCAAGTTCCTAAATGGATCTTCTTAATGTGTTTTGTTCGCTATCTTATTATTCAAGTATTATTTCTATTCTAAGTATACGTTCTGTGTGTATATATATACGAATTTGTATACATATCTATATTAATAATTAGTAAAACTGAATACATAGATTGGATAAATGATTTAACGATTTTTCTAATCAAATCCTGTCTATTAATATTGTTTTAATTATTATCATTGAGACGCTAACATGGGAAGGCAAAAAACAAATTTTAATAAGTGTAACAGAATATTATTCAATTAATAACCTTATAACGTATTAAATATGAACCTTGGTCTATAAGCTACCATTCTTCCGATTGACTTATTCGGAAATACGGATACCACAGTTCTAAATCAATGGTTCTCTATCGTGGACCAGGGTTCAGATTGTGAGAGCCTTGGTAGTGGATCGCGGGAGGGTACAGCAAAACATTTTGTCAGGAATAGAGTTTTTGACGACATGGACATTTTTTTTATATAATGTTAATATTATTATCGAACCTAATCATATATGTTTTAATTAATATATATGCAGGATTTATTTTTAATTTTAGTTTTTAAAATTAATATTTTTATCTGTGTTCAAACAGAAGGAAAACCTTAGCCGCAATGCTATGTGACGTCATTTAGACATAAACAAACGACACTGATTTAGGGATTCACACCTTTTTTGTTTTTTAAATTATTACAAACGTATTTTGCTGGAATAAGAATCATTATTTTTTTTTTTCAAAAACCTAGATTTCTGTTGTACATAGTTTAAACATGTTAAAATATCTGCTTGATATCGTCATGATCAGTTACATATACGTCTGTGAACATCTGGAAGGCAATATCATTACTTTCTTGGTCACTTTAAGTAGCCTTTCGGTATAAATATAGCCTCTAATGAACTTACATTATTCTTAACATCGATGGGATCTTCACAAAAATATCATCTATTATTTGGATTCGATAATAATTTTGGATCCCTTCTAACCAAATGTTTGTAGTTTTGACAACTTTTGGCACTTAAATAAACATTTGTGGTATAGTATTTTTGCAATTAGGTTCTGCATAATAACTCATCATAGATAATTGCTTAAATACTAGAGAAAAAAAAAATCACATTGAATCAATAAGCTTGCACATGTTTATGTCGAAATTACGTCATGCTAAAACAATGTCATTAAAAAAAAAAATTCAGGATTATTATTCTCAAATAAACGATATATAAGACACTTTCGAAAAAAACATAAAATGTCGAATTATTGCTAGCCATATTTTGTTTTTTACCTTTGCTGATGTTAGATTGTTAGTTGAAAGGTTTTATCTGGTAACTAAACTGCCTGTAAATACTTTGAATCAACCTAACTTAAAAAAAGGATTGGTTTGAACTAAACTCATCACTCACTCAGCACATTCCCTTTCTGGCTTGGGGTACCAAGTCTTCTATGGGTCCAGAAACACTCGCATTTTCCATGCGACGAAAATTCATAATTGTTTTACTTATGTCTTTCCCACGTTAGATCTACTTGTTTATTGTTACTATAATAAAAAGGTCAAGAATTTGTCAATATCCGTCAATAGTAATGTAATACATCTTATTTTTATTATTATTTTTTTGTGCGTTTTTAGGATTTGTAATTTTAGTAAAATATAATTGATATAATTTATTTTTTTTTTTAGAAATTTAGGGGAAAAAATTTAGTGATGTAGTTTGCTTAGTTAAAAAGATATAGTCATTTCCAGTTTTTTTTTTTTGTTTTTTTTTTTTACCCATGTTTAGTACTAAAGTTGTTAAGTTGAATAAGTGAAAATTTTGTATTTATTTTAAATCTAATTTTTTTTTTTTGTTTCAGGTTAGTAATACGGTCTGATTTTTTTTTTTTTATTCACCTAAGAAGGAAAAAAATAGCAAGTAAGAAAAACACAATTATTTTAATTGTTTATTGCGAATTTACTAAATTTACATTGGTTATGTAAACTAAATTGAAGATGTACCACTGGTATTGTTTGAACCAGACTGGATTACGTTGATGTTATTCTAATCCCACATTATTAACATTGAGAATAAAAAGTTAATTTTAATAATAGAAACTAATAAATATTTTCCTTGATGAAAGAAATGTAAGAAATGATTCACTTTCAATAGTGTTCTAAGGCAATTTTGCCGTAGGGTTGGCCCACACTAGTTCTTATAATCTAATATTGTTTTAACAGCAAGAATAATCGAAACAATATTAAAGGGTATTATTAAAAACTGTTAATGCTCTAAAATAATTTCAAATATATTTCCAAAACATTTTTAAAGATGTTTTCTTTTATTTTCGTATTTTTTTAATAACACTCTCCCTTCTCGTAGAATTATAACCCCTGGATTATAAAGTGTATTTACCATAGGCGATGTACCCGAGCGGCTCCTGCTAACACGTGTTTTGGACCGAGATCTTGACGACGGGAGGTCGCTAACAAAAAGTGCAGAGGCCTGGGAAGAATTCTCATTAGCTCGTGCTCTTCTTCCAGCGATCTGTCTCACGCTTCTCCCGCTTTATAAATGCCTGTCTGGCGGTAGCAATTTCGGAGGAAATAATTGACGTTTTAAAAAATTCAGTTCTGATTTGTTGTCTTCTAAAGTTCCAGGAATCTCAGTATATATTTTATTTTTGATTTACAAGTTGGATTGCTCCTAGATCGTAAGTCACTAATCCCTAATTCTTAGACTCTTGGATCTTGGATTCGAGCTGGTACATTGCAAATTTGTTTATAAATTCTAGTGGAATCGATCTGGAATGGTAGAAACTCCGCCTGAAGCATTCTTAGTGACTCCTCTACCCACTATATTAAGTGAAGAGTGGGTTAGTTCCTGCAATGGTTGGAGGTGAAATCTGGTTGCTTAGCATCAAGAGCTGTTTTTAGTACTTTTTATCAAGTAGTGAACGTAAGACTCTTCAGGGGTCATAAGAAGTACTGTTCTTTTTTTTATCGATATAATAAAAGAGAACTGTATTAGGACACTTACTCACTTATGGATCATTTTATTTTAAAAACATAAAGCTGAAATTATTTCTGGTGGTTTCTCTTCTCGTTGTGCAATAAGGCTAGATTGCGAAAAAATCGGATTACAAGATATTTATAAAAAAAAAAATTCTAAAACTTTTTCAATACAAAGCTAGAATCATCTAAATTAGACCCGTATTAGCAAAGACTTTGTTTAGTGCATAGCAGGCTCATGTGTATTTTCCAATTATTATGTGCACCTTTTCATGGAGTCTCGTTTTATTTTTATCTTAGTACGTAAATGAAAGATACAACTCGATCACTGACTTAGGGATTACTGTGTTTCAGAAACGACGATCTGTATGAAGTTGAAATTATTAATGAGTGATTCTCTTTCGGCTGTGTATATATATTGTATGTTAGGACACAATATTATAATATATTAAAAAATATATATAAATAATTTCTAAATCCTAAAGAAAAAATTAGTTTTTCCTGAAACATTATAGTCACTAATTTAAAATTTTATGTTAATCTCTATAAAACAAATGAAATATCTAAATTGGACTAGCATAAGCAAAGATAAAAACACGTTTTTTAAACACATATGAATAGGTATCACTCAGTAGCTGTCGATTTTGATTCACAGCGATTTATTCCGTGTCTCAAAAACGACAATGCCTTTGAAGCTGACATTATTAATGACGGTTTTCTTTATATTAAATCTGAATAATATGTCTGTGTTTCAAATGTCCTGGCTCTAACTGTTTAAAAACAAAATATTTCGAAAAGGAAGAGAGAAATATATTTTTCGAGCTGTCGTACATCGGTGATCAGTAGTTTTAAAAATAATATATTTTTATTATAGAAGATGGCGTTTTTTTTTCGAAAACTACCTGAGTTTGAAGCAGATAGATCCTTCAGTATCGGCGAAATTATCAACATTTGCCAAATTAATGATTACAATTTCACAATTTTAACATTTCTAAAGATTATATTGGTTCAGAGACAGGTTGATAACAAAAAATTATTTAAATCTCTAATTTACTGCTTTTTAACCAATGGCAACATATATTTTCATGATGATTTACGTTTGAAATTTACGTGTCAGCTGAAAGTTTTTAAGTGGAAAATTCAAAATTATTTGCAAATATTTTCCAGAGGGGCCTCTACTCCAAGAGGAGGGTTGCTGGTACATGTTTCAATTTTTGGGTTAATTGTTGCATACTTCTGAGTTGGAAAACACTATTCTAATTAATTAATTTCATCATTGCTAATATTTCACGATCCTTTTTATCTCAAACGGATCACGATCACGCATAACGAATTAGGCATTGTTATTTAATTGTTTGTGTGACAACTTACACAAACTTACAATAAACGGACTATTCTTATTAATTAGTTTTATGTTATAATTTTTCTGATTATGTACTATATTAGTTCATAAATCATACAGTACTAACGGAGCCAAGTGTGGTGTTTCGAAGCTTTACTTTTCTTTTATCTCAATATTAATCTTTTATCTTAACCATTTGGTAATATTATCGTTTCTCTTTTAAAATTAATATTCTATCTTACAATTAATCGGATTTTATAAAGGATGAAATACTGTATCATATTCATCGATCAAGTTTTTCAAATATTATTATTTTTTATCTATAACTGCTTCATTATAGTTTTCAGACCTTAGCGTTGTTCTACACGAAGATGAACAATAGATTTCACCATACAAGTGTTCGAAGCCGAGCATTAGCTGTAATCTTGGCTCCCGATTCGATTTTGCCCTGCAGCTACGGAATAATATGTAAATTTTGATCGATACCATCAAGGCTATATTCGTAAACTGCTACCAAAATCTGTTCATTTTGTTAATTTTCTTATGTAAATAAGTTCTGGGCATGTCTTGGTTCGGTATCTGTGCAGAAGAAGCATGTTAACTACACACCCTTTCCTGTAGAAACACGATGAACGAATGAATCATTACTTGGTATTCTGCGGTTGACCGATGGCGTATCTGCCAAAAGTAACTTCCCGGAAACTGAAAAATAGTTTTTTTGCAAGTATTTATATGGAGTAAAGATTTGTATATAAAATGTTTAATTTGGTTACTTAATAGCTTATACCTCAGAATGGAAGTCAAAAACCTAAAATAGGTTTGTATTTTTGTGAGGATTCTGGTATGGTCACTGTAAAAGTAGTTCCTGATTCAGACTAGAATAGTTTCTTCACCTTTGAAGTTCTATTCCCTCTTTGATAACGGACGTCGTTAGTGTTTGATGAGGAAGCCCAAAGTGGACCGTTTGATAAAGGTGTTCAGCCCTAAGTGATCTTGCACAACATGGCCATCTTGGAATAATAAAACTCCATTTAAAAGTGAAGTAACAGTTGTTAAAGCCTTAATCTATGGAGGAAGCTGCTTTATTGCCGAGTGAATCTCAGACCCGGCTACCTTCAGAGGCCACCGATACTATCGGGACTTGGAACAAGGTTATAGCTCCATCAAGTCCCTCAAGCACCCATCTTCTCATTTTATGTTCTGTCCGCCGTTTCGGCCCTGATGGGAGGAATTAGAAGAAGCGGAGTGTTGTTATTGCTAGAAGTTGGGGTTCGACGAACTTTGCAGGGGATCGTCATTCAGCCACCGAGACAGCTCCCTCAATAACTGAAATTAATGGCCTTTGGGTCTGAATACCTTTGACTGTTTCTTCTGCGTCTGCTCGCTCATTGAATATGTCTAAGTTTGATACTATTAACTGCTGAAATATATAATGATTCATGATCTTTGATTCACTATTCAGCTTGAACAGATGGATTAAGTTTCTGAAATATTTAGATCTAGATTATTGTCCTTTTCGTTTTATTAATAATAGGATGTAAAAAAAGGCTGTGAGTTTTATTTTTTTGTTTTATATACTCGGTCAAGAAGAATTACTTGTTAGACTAAATAAAGAAAGATTGTTCTGTTGATAGTCAAAAATAGTGCTGAAATAATAACAAAAAACATTTATTTAAAACCTACTTTGGAGGCATTCTATCAGAGCTCTCGCCTATAAACAGATATGTATATTTATCTATATAGTTTCTAGGCGATCATCACATAAATATTTTTTTTCAAATATCAAATAAATAGTTTTTATTGCTATTATAGTACTTTGTTGACCGCAAGCCATCTTCCATAAATTCTTTATATTCAACTAATTACCTAATATTTTTTTGTACCTTATATGCATTTACATATTCAAGTTATGACCATTAGTTATTAATTATATAAATTTATTTTCCAGAGAACTTAATTTTTATTACTTAAAGCAAAACAATTTTCCATTCTAATTATATTGTTTGTCTCCAATAATCCGTAAAGCATTTATGTTAAAATCTGGTACCTTCGACAGTTATTTGAAATAGACCATGATTGCCGCATAGATTTGTTACGATTATTTTTTATCACCCTAACGTCGATAATGTTAATTTATTTATTAATTTTGATTTTCAGAACCGAAATACTACTTTCTCGTTCCGGTAGCTACTCATTCACCATCCGCATCCTCAGGATTAAAAAATACCAGAACTGACTCACTTCATGTAGATTTACCCAGTTCATTACAGTCATTAGCAACAAAGCAGCGATCGTTTATCCATTTTATCTGCTTCCTTTTCTGCTCATTTCGTTTGTTACTATGATGTGATTTTATAAAAAAAAAATGTACCAAACGGTTTGTGGTTACTATTTTTTTTTATGTCACATATCTTCTTCTCTTTATGTGCCTTGGATTTGCGGTTTTCACAATTGGTCTATCCCGTTTCAATTGCAGATCCTTGTCGATTCAAATGATCCCCTCCCTCTTACATAACGGGGATGAGAGGAAGAAAAGGAGACCCACCAAGTGGCAAAGGCCGTGGGGTCCGATGATTTGAATCATTTACATACATTTACATAGTCTGGTCTGCCGGGCGACATTAGCCCCTCCGTGCACTAGGTGAGGCCACTTTGACTCGCAGATATATGCCAAGTCGATAATTATCTCATAATAATGTTTCAGCTCAATTATAACCTTTCTAAGCAGATAGGTAATCACCTGCCAGCCTTGTCATTAGTTGGCTTTATTTTTATTTACATAGATATATAAATCCTAGGATACTCTTAACCAGTGCATCTTGTCAATTACAAATCCTCGTATCTTAATTTAAGAAATTATCTTACCTCCTCATACCTACGCAACTTTGAAATGTCGTACAACTATTGAATGTTTAATAATTTTTTTATTTATTAATTTGTTTACATTTACAACTGTACGTAAAATACAAGTAAATTTGATGTAAGATAATAATGGTATGATACCAGCATATAGAGAAACTACCCATTGATAGCACTCTAAAAACATTTTTACAATATGATGGCTCGAGGCTATCTTCTTTTCAGACGCCGCCTCGGATTGGCGGGAATGAAAGAGGAAGCCAGGTTAGAAACTAATTGAGTGGTTAGGGAGTTTACAATGGAAGGATTGATATCTGGTTCTGGGTAGATCGGTTACTTAAGGTACATTAAAGTCTTTATATATGATTTTATTTGTGACAAAGTAAGGAGCATTGAGGATTTTACGAAGGATTTTTGATTGTAAAGAGTGGATACGAGAGGAATTCGAAGGTTTAGTGGAGCCCCAAAGCTCAACTCGGTATGTCCAGATAGGCTTTATTATGTCATGTAGATCAGTATTTTGTAATCAATTGTGTCTTTATTATCTTAATATTTTTAAAAAAAGATTTGATCAGAACTTATCAACTCAAAGTAATGTAACCATTGAGTGTCATATTATAATACTTGAAAGCCGGTAAATGTGCCCTTATTTATAAAATTAAATTAAAATGTGTTATTAATAAAAGGAGGATTTTTTATTTTAATAGCTCAAGTATCGATTGGGGACCAACATCGGTTCAGAATGAGAAGTTTAAGATTCCTTTCTTGGTGTCCAATAAATATTGACTGACCCAGGTGGGAATCGAACGTACAACTTTCTGAACCTCGCCCGACATGTTCAACTTTCCCGTACTCAAAGGTATTTTCTGTACGAAAATATTTTTGTCAGTCTTAAATTCAAAGAGTCACTGTCAAAGTTTGCTACGGGACTGCTTTCGAAAGTTAGAGAAGAAAAAACTAGTGCAGTATGATAGATACATTGTAATTCACTTTTCAAAATTTACCACAATCTCGCGAACTGATAAGCCGGTTGAGTAAAGAGTTCTTACAGCTGTTCCACAAGGTGGACATCAGATTAAAAATGGACATATGTAAAAAGGCCTTAAAGATAAGACTTCAGTTAGACCAAGCTTGGTCCAATAACATGTAAGCATATACAACATTGTAAAATTTGATTAATTTTATATTCATGTTACAGTGCTATAAATCACAAATAATACAAAATTCTCAATAATTAATATGTTATTTAGGTTTGACGTTAATGTGAGATGTGAGCCTTTCATATGATAAAATGACAAACTCCATTTTTCACACTTTTTAGAGAAGTATTCTCAATAAAAATTCTTTGAGATTTTGTCTGGATTAAATATAAAAATATTGCTGTTTACTGAAGTTTACATTCTGCTTTTGTCAATTTATTCAATGCTAAATTATATGGAATCAATATTGAAAGTACAAAGACTGATTTTATGGAGTTAGTCATTCTATCAACTGATAAACTTGTGTATTTATGTGCCTTTTATTGCCTAATTTACCATTATTCAAATATCCACTAAAATATGGCTAACGCTCAAACACTATTATATTGTATTAGTGGGTGTATAGCTCTCGTCACTCTAGTCTTTTCAGAGTGTTAATAATGAGTGAGATAATCTTGTTAAATCTAATGAGGTAGTTTAATTAATCGAAGTTATAATATTATTTTTAATTCCTTCATCAATCATGAGTATAAAAAATAAATTAAGACCTTGATAAGTGTAACAAATTATATCGTTACAAATATACTTGTTGAACTGCTTAAACGCAATTGAGGAAAAAAACAAAAACAGAAGCCATTATCTACCACCAGTTATCTGCAATTAACTCTTCTATACAGATTTCTCCACTTAACTTTTTAAGTATTTATATGGTAACATTGCCCAAGGTTGACAACGTTCCATTAGCCGTTCTAATGCCGTTGCTATGTAAATTAACAATTTTAGAACATACGCTCTGAGGTTTATCCTTATAAAAAAGAAAAACATTTTGCTTTATTTCTTGAACTTTTTTAACTGCATTTAAACTAAAAACAATACAAGTAAATGCGATTAAAGTATAATCGCATGTAAGATTTATGGAGGAACTACCCATTGGTAGCACTCCGATTACAATCCTGCAATAGAAGGTCTCGGAGAATTATCAGAAACAGATGAGGAAACGAGGTTAGAAACCAAAGGATTGATTACTGGTTTGGGCTAGACTAAGATTTTTTTGGACGAATTTGTTTGTATTGTAATGATTGAATACGTGAGGAATTCCATCGTTTAGTGGAGCCCCTAAAGTCAAATCTTTAAGTTGAGATAGGCTTTATTATAGTCATGTAAATCAGTCTTTAGTTAATCGGAAGCTTTGACTGTTTGTCTGCTTAGTGGAGAGTTGGAATCGATGTGTTGGTTTCTGACTTTTCAGTCTTGTTTGATTATTCTAAGTTAGTTAGCTGTCCAGATTTAGTCCTGAGAAGGGAATATGTTTGACAGGAATAAGTAGAATATCATCAAATATTACAGTATGGCAGTCCATAGGTTTAAGAAGGAAAGATCTGTTTAGGTTTATTTTACTCGTCTTGTTTTAACGCCATTCTTCAAGGGTTCTGATATGGGATTGGAATGTAATCAACGAGCCATTCACTGAGAGCACGCTTATGTCATTAGCATGTGAGGACAGTGTTGGTATAGCAGTTGTATTGACTGGGTTGATCATAAATCGTATTACGTTTCAGCAATATCAGAAATTAAGTATCAAACTTAGCCTTATTCAATGAGCAGGATGGGACCGATGGTATAGGGTGTTTTTTTAAGCCCGATAGAACTTGAAATTGTAAAAAATAACACAAAAAATTAAATTGTAATCAAAATTTTTTTTTTATTCGAAAGATCAATATGTGACATTAACATTTGAAAATGATTTCGGGCATATGGGCACCGCGGCTGTTCTTGACGAAGCGCATTCTGGACGTCCAATTTTGGGCCACTTTTTCGAGCACTGCTGGCCGTATGTCACGAATAACACGAACAATGCTGGCCTCCAAGGCGTCAATTGTTGCTGATTTATCAGCATAAACCAGTGACTTCACGTAGCTCCACAGGAAATAATCGAGAGGTGTCAAATCGCACGACCATATGCGGCAATTTTGCTTATTAACAAACCCGTTAAGCCAAAAATGCGCCTCATCGCTGAACACAATTTTACAGAATGCGCTTCGTCAAGAACAGCCGCGGTGCCCATATGCCCGAAATCATTTTCAAATGTTAATGTCACGTATTGATCTTTCGAATAAAAAAAAAATTTTGATTACAATTTAATTTTTTGTGTTATTTTTTACAATTTCAAGTTCTATCGGGCTTAAAAAAACACCCTATACTACCAGTATCTCGGTATTCTCAAGAGGCACGCCAGTGGGATACGAAAAGAGCTATGTTAAGCAATCTCTCTGTGAGATAGAAAAATTATATACGAGGTCGGAGTTTTCCAAGTTTATAAAACTGTCCCGAGTGACATATTTGTTAAAAATCCTGTTTGTAAAATAAAAATAAAAATTATAAATTCATTGTTATACTTATTTTTATGCATAATTCTTCCTATACTGATTCATACTCAATAGTTCCTTTGATGATGTGATTATTGGATGATGAGGGTCTATTTTACTCTTATGTCATAGTAAAGGATAAAGGATAAAGAACTTGACATTAGAACACCTTGTGATTGTAATGAGTCTGTCAATTATATTTAGTATTGATAGTTTAAAATATATTTTCAGCTGAGTATTGTCGATTAATTTGCATCAGAAAAATATGCAAGGTAAGCGCCACTATAAATCTGCTTATATTGAATGTTAAGCTGATTTACCCGCTCTTCATCGTCAGTATTTTAGAGCGGTAATGTCAGAAAAACGTCATGGATGGATGAGAACTATTTTTATGGGAAATGAACTACATTCTTCCTATACACAGGCAAGTTTAATTTAACTTTTTTATAGGTTGTTCAAACCGCCCACGATAATTATTTCTTTGTCTAGAAATTTTCCGGTAATATAGTCTTCTTTAACCTTTTAATATTCTTTCCTCCTATCATATTTTCTTATCTTGGGTGCTCTGCTTCCCTTTCTTCAAATTCATCCGTCCGACTTCCAGTTCGGTTATCTTTCCTGGACCCATGTGGATCTTTTATGATATGTCCCTTTGTTCACTTGAAGATTCCACACTTCTAACGGAGCATATTAGACCCTTAGGACTAGATCTTATTGCAAGAGCTGCACATTCACTTTCCATGGCATTGACTTCAAATCATTCTCTAATGTAACCTTCAGATGATATATCTGTAGGCAGTGGCCCTTAAGGAGACAAGTTGTTTTCTAGCATTAAACAATAGGGGAATATACTAGAATAGATGCACTCAGCTGGTAAAGGACCAATGAATATGGATATGGCTCCTCACACTGCTGTGCGGTAGGCGATGGAGGACTAAGAAGAAGAATTTGAATGATACCTTTCTTGTACTATTTTAATTGGCGTGGAATTCCAAGGTTTTACTTTTAAGTAAATTTTTTTTAAGATGGTCTCAAATATAGACCCTTGTTTGCTTATTGGCTTAGAGCATCCACGACCAATGCCTAAATAGCAAGTTCTGAACCCGAAAAACTGAAAGGTTTTAAGAAACGAGGGTAGGTATAGACTGTATATTATTTATAACGTCCTCTACAGGGATAAGGCATATTTGGTCATTACAGCCGATCGTCTTTATAAACCCATCACACACAGGGGCTCATAATCGCGTGTCCGAGAATATTCGTCATTATAACTGATTCGTCCTTTTATTCGAGGTCATAGAAAGGTTTTAGTAAAGAACTAAATATTTCTAAAACTGGACATTGGTTATTACGAAGGCACAGAAAATACGCCATTCGGTCTGTATTAGGCTATATTAAAATAAATAGTCTTACTTTCATTTTTCACTGTCCAACTCTATTGTGCTAGCTTGATCCTAACAGATGTGATAACGTAAGCATTGTGCCATTATCATTGTAGTAGTACTAATGAACTGTTTACTGTTTAGTAAACGATCCTCTTGAAAGCACTTAGCTCAAATTATCACATTTCTAAGTAACCTGTTGCTTATCCCTTTTTGGAAAGCTGTTATATTGTAGGTTATTCCCTAGCTGTTCCCAAAGCTCCACCACAAATCCTACCCTCATTATCGGAAACAGTATTGAGGCTACCTGTGACCTTTCAAGTGCCTCGGCTCCCCGCCTCCGTTTACCTGTCTTGTATTTGTGTTCATGTCCTATCCATTATTCTACTAATGATTATATAACACATAGTAAAATCTATTCGCGAGCTATTGTTACTTGCTTTGCGATTTAACGAGCTGTAATCGCTTACTTTTTGTAAAAGTAATAGTACACATTTCTATGGATTTACTTTTATTACATTAGTAACAATTTATTTTCCATTGTTTCAATTGCTTTTATGAAATTATTTAAGTCTGTTGATAACATTTTTTTATGCTCCCTAAAATGCTGAACTTCGGACAAGATACCAGTGTTCCGATATTAATACAGGAGCCATGTGCATAAAATCCTTCTCATATAACATATATCTGCAAATTATTTTAAAAATTAGTTATCGCACAACACCGAAAAGCATTTTCTAAAAACGGTTCCTAAACAGGTAATTAGTTTGACCTATAAGTCCTACACTTTGGATCCTGGTTAAAAAGCTATCATAAAACAAATTAAAGAACATAAAAATAAGTAGTATAAAGTAACAAATAGTTCGGTTAGTTGGTACGGTCGTAAACCACCTGACCTGGTTGTTACTTATTCCAATAGTTGGTTTGTTGAAGTCACCATAGAACCAGTACAGATAGTTTATGACGATACCACTTGACCGATTTATTACTTTACGATTGCATTAATTACTTTACATTCGACGCGATGAGAGGGTTGCGCAGAGATCTCGATGGGCTCTATCCCTCTGCTTGGAGGATAGAGTTGGTTGGGATCCTCAGGTCAAGATAGTAAATATTTTATATAATTTATTTTACTATATCCCAATATGATTATACAAATATAGAGATTTTTTTTGTATGAATGTGTTTATTCATAACTATTAATCATTGCCCAAGATTGTGGCAGATTGTAATATTTATCAAATACGTTTTAGGGTCGCCGGACTTTGTTACCACTTACCAAATAAATATGTTATGATCCTCATTGGACTCAGAATTTAATATAATATACTATGACTGTCAATTTAAAGAAATGCGCTAGTATGCACCCTTCAGGAGTTATCAGAGAAAAAAAAGACTATTGAATTAATTAACTGATTAGTAATAGTGTTAGAACCGCCAGAAATGCTTTTAGGCGTTAATTAAGATAAAAACTAATTTTTAAAATTATTTGCTCATGTACGTTCTATGAGATAGATTTTATGCATCTGGCTTCTGTTCTCTATAAGGGGTTTTCTATCAAATTTTAACTAAAAAGTTAAAATCCTACACCAAGAATGTATTCAGTTTGTTTCAAAATTTATATTTTCCCCTACTAGGTAAGTGTGTCGCGAATCAACATTTTAAATAATAAATTTACATTTCTACTTGAGATGTTCCTATGATAATTTTTAAATAAAACTTTTTAAAAGTAGATGCAGTGACTGATGTAAAATACTTTATAGATTGTATTTTGTCTCTACATATTGAGTTAAGGGACATGAATACTCAGCTAGTGGTTGACTTAATGTTTTTCTCCCATAATTTGTTTAGAGTGATAGATTCCTCTTTGTATTAAGGATGCCTTAATAACTGTTACCATTCATCCGGGAAGTGAAGAGGTAAATTGAAGGATAGTATTTCGACTTGGCTAACGACTGTGAATCTGCCATCGTTAGGTTCCTAACAGGATCGTCTTGAGGAGCCTGGAGAACTGCCAATGTAAATCTCACGCAGGCCTCCTCCAGCTTCGCTTTTCATCCTAAATGGCCCTCGTTTGTTATTCCAGTGATTTTGGCAGTACTAACCGATTCTGGGTGGTCTAATTTAATCGCTTCGTAGGCATTTCCTTAGAAATTTTTGACTAAATAAAATAAAAGCTTTATATATACCGTGGACGAATCAATCTTGTCTGACGGTGCAATCTTTTTCTTATTTTCGGACGGAATGTGTGTTGAAACCCTTAAACTCAGTTTCTTTAGAGTTTTTTTTTGTAGGAATTACATTTCATTCATTAATTTCATGTTTAATTTTATTCAAAATTATTAAGTATAATTAATTGTATTTTATAATATTTATTTAGCCATAAGAAAAAAAAAATAATTTTAAGGGTTTAAATATGCATGGAATGTTAAATGGACAATTTGAGGGGCTCTTTGGTTTGAACACTTCGAGGGCTAATATTATTTCCAAGGATATTGGCGACAATTTTTTCGATAAGATTGTATACCATCCATAGTCCAGGTAAAATTCAAAGAAGTGGACGTTTATCTTGACTTCATAAGATTGATTCAACTCCATCGGACTAAGGGGAACATAATGGAGTTGACAGTTAGGATAATGAGGAAGACAGTTTTTTTGTTTAGAAGTAGTGATATTTAGTAAAAACGCTGGTAGAAGAAGTGATATATAACATCAAAATGATTATCATATGTTGTTTTTTTTTAATTGGTTTAATAGCTATTTAGGGATCCAGTTAATTTATAACTTCGTAGAAGCATGCTTAGGATATGTTGGAGTAAGCCCAACTTGTGAGATTAGCTTCCTTCTTAAAATATTTTTATTTCTAAAATCAATGATTAGTCACAATGTTTCTTAATATCCACTTGATGGGTATGCCTATTTGCATAGACGCATCAGCTGCAGCTAGCGGGCAAGCCTGGGTTTGAGGAGAGACCTTCCCACGACCTGGGTTCATTGAGTCGTACCCGCTATGAATGAGTGACGTGGGGACAATTAGGACCCTACATTTGTCTCAGTCAAACTTGGACCTTTCTTTTATTGTGCTTGCTCTTTCATCAGGGGCTGTGGAGAATGGTTGTCTGTCGGTCGGGCATAGCTGGAATATATACTACGAAAAAAAGTATGATGCGTCAGCTGTTGTCCGTGAATATAAGTAGTTGGTCAGAGAGGAAGAACAAATAAATAAATTTTATTACTGCCAATGTTTCAGGCCTTCATCAAGGGTAAGTAAATAAAATGAGATAACAAGCATAATGGATATATGTATGTAAAACAGAGTAACAAGAAAATATGATACATAAGATATGAGATGCTGCTTTTATCTTCTTATATACTCGTAATATTGTACTTACACTATACCTTGTCCTTCCATACTGTTTATCTACATATATTATTTGTTATATTCTTTTTATTCAGGTTTTAATAGTATTCATTATAGTTTTATCTAGTATTACCCTGGTGAAGACCTAAAATTCCTGCGTAAGCGTAGGCACCATAACATAACTTCTACTTATTTGTATTCTTCACTGACACCCAATACTTATTTACTTACCATCTTCTCTAAAAATAAAATTATATTTATTTGATAGGTAAAATTATTAATATTATGATTTTCATTTCATTTTATTGTATCCTTATTTTATGGGAAAAGGCAATATTTAAAATTATTTTATATTTTCTCAAAATTTTGGCTTTTTAAGGAATGGTGAATGATACTTTGTTCTTAATACTGCCACATAGGGTATATTTAATGATATTTACTGTACTTTTAAGCATTGATTTCTATTTTACCTGGTTTAATATTAGAAACTAACATGGATTCTAATTTATATCAGATTTTGTATGTGTTTGTATGTAATGTACATATTTGTAAATAGACAAAGGATGTGTGTGACAGTTAACATAAAATGCGAACGTTTCTGAATATAAATTGATCAGTATTCATTATACACTTCATTATGTACAAGCTTTTTTCTTTTTTAACAAGTTATTTAATTATAAAGAATTATAAATATAAAAAAAAAAAATCTTTGAATAAATTTCTGCACCATTAAGATAATATAGTGACTTGAAACATTGAACGATATTGGAAGAAAGTACCCTGTAGCAGGAATTACAAGTGTCAATAATTGATAAGTCCTGTTTTATTAAAAGAATAAGGTTTATATATATATTAACTAGAGTAGTCACCAGCATTATAAAAACAAACAAAAAAAAAAACCTTTTTAGACCATGTTTCACTTTTAAAAACTAAGTTCCAAAACATCATAAATGGTAATTAAATTACAGATAGCTGTATCGAAACTTGCATTTAACATAATATTTAGTGGAATACTTTTGTTCACCAGTTAGCTGCTGGTATTTTTTTATTCTGTCCTTATCAGTTCACCTCGAAATCTGCAGTCCATCGTACCTGTAATCAAAATAGTTAATAATATTTAGAAAATTATTTTTTTCGAAATTGTATACAAGCATACATACGTTTTATATAAAATTTGAATCGCCTATAATCGAATGCAACTAAGCCTAAAACAAAAATACAAAAATGAGAAGATTTTTATACATATTTCTTTGACATAAGTATCTGTGATTAAATTTATAAAACAAATATTATTTGGAACTTTATTTTCTTAGATGATTGTATTTAATTACATAATTTAAAGTGGTTTAGGAGATGCTAGTAGTTTGATAGATCTAACTGAAAAATAATTTTTTTTAACTGAATATTTATGGTTTGTATTTAATAATATGACATTCAGTAGTCCTGGTGATGCCTTGATTTGGTAACATTAGATTTCCCAAATAAAAATAAAAGAACTCAGTATCTCTTATTTTTTTAATTTTAATTTTAAATAAATTTTGCATAACCTATGTAAAAAGCATATTATATACATCACATTGTTGCATTAAGATTGATATATGTTGGTACTAAATGATTATAACTAAGAAAAATTTATTTACATATATCTATTAATAAAAAATAGAAAAAGAAAAAAACTAGTAAAGAAAGAACCAATATAAGACAAGAAGAGTTAGGAAAAAACAAATAGATAAAATATAGTATAAAATAAATGGATGCACAGAATGAAGTAAATTACGTATTGTAAAGTATACGAAAAATAATAAATAAGTAAATAATTATTCTTATAATTATTATTATTATGAAAGGAATATGGTCCGGGTGCGGTAAAAAAAACAAAACAACTCAAATAGTAAAAATACACTATTTTAATGAGCCAACGTTTCGCCCCACGTTGCAGGGCTTCTTCAGGGCTAAAAAAGATACAAACACATAGTTACAAAAGGAAAACAAAAACATAAGTGTAAAATAACAGGGGTACAAAATGCAAAAAAGTAAGATATAATGAGAAAAATTAAAGGTAGTAAATAGTAAATGTAAAGGGTAATAGTAACAAATAGATAACAAAAGAAATATTAAAGAACATACAAATAAAGAGATGTAAAAAGAAAAAAGAATACAAATCAAATGATGAGACAGAATGCATACCTATTTTGACGGCAGTCAAAACAAAAATGACCGTTGGTAATGGGAGGAGTGGGGACGGCAGTAGTGCCACAATAACGAAACGTTGGCTCATTAAAAATAGTGTATTTCTACTATTTGAGTTGTTTTGACCGCACCCGGACCATATTCCTTTCATCTTTACACACGGTCAATCAATAATCTTCCAATTATTATTATTATTCTTATTAAGAATAAAGCTATTATGATGATAATTCTTTTATATTTAACCTATGATTTTTCCCCAATTAAGGGTACCCACTTTATGGGTGAGTGTGGGGGGGGGTTTAAACATGTTAACAATATGTATTTTGGTAGATCTTGAGGATTAATCAATAAGAAAATTATATTCACGGTTCACGACTTTATTGTTGACATAGTCATGTCATTTGTCTATTATAGTGTGTCCTACATTGATAGGATATTAGCCAACCACAGCCGCTTCTTCCTATTACCATGGACATGGCTAAAGAAATGGCACAAAGCGCTATCACTGAAGGAGCAGAGGAAAGGTGTAGAGTGGATAATGAGGGCAACAACTGGGCGGCATTACTAGACCCTAAGAAGCGCCCTCCATTGATTTAACCTAGACACTGCGGTGGCAGTGGTATGCTTCAGGTTGGCTATTGGACATGACTATCTGCGGCACCACCTGAAGAGGATAGGAGTGGCTGAGTCTTCAGACTGCGTCCTATGTATGTGGAAATGGTGAGATGACAGCCGATCACATCTTTACATATACGGAAACGGCGGACTTAACTTCAGACAGGAGTAACGTGAACAAAGCTAAACTACACTGGGCTGTACGAAATAAAATGGCAGAAATGTCTCCTTTGGCGTTGGAAAAAAAACATTGCTAGGATATGACTAAATATAGTTTGTGCCAGAACTGTCATTGCCTTGAGGACAAGAATGATCGACAAGATCCAAGAATCACAATATATATATATA
>NW_027107850.1:1233923-1238314 GCF_000696795.3 Halyomorpha halys | reverse complement strand
TATTATATATATTGTATAATATTATATATGTATGTGTGTGTGTGTAAGTAATATATAAATAGGAATACATGTATGTATATGAGTTTGAATATTCAGCCGATCTATACTAGTCATAATTCAGAAATGGTATTGTATTCTTAGGTTTAGGATATAAAACGTCGTGCCCTAACGTATAACATATTTAGAATGCCCATTCTCTATTAGCATAACTGATTAATTATCAATTTCAAGGCCAATCTGAATATTATTGGTTGCATGTTAATTGAGCTTTGGGATTACTTGAGAAGTACACTGAACTTGAAATCAGAGTACATGAGGAACACTATTTTATTAATTTAAGAGGTTAATGTGTGTATAGGTTATACTGTTTTACTCTCTTATGTAAAACATTAGTTAATAGATAAGTAATAACTTTGCTAGGTGATACTATTTTGTAAATGTTTATAAATAAACTTTATGAGATTTACCAATCTATCATCTTCTCCACAACGCATTGCATTACGAAGGCAGTCATCATGACTACAAAAGACACCGGGAAAAGCATTATCCCTGAAAACACGAGCTGGCTGAAGGTGAAAGATTCAGGCATATCGGTGCGAGGTCTTCTGGATTTTGCTCTATCATGTAAATAAATAATTCTTGAGTATCAGGTAAAACCTTAAAATAACTCAGATAAGTAACTAAGTTGTGAATGCGATTACATCCTTGTGAAGAAAACAAAACAATTAAGAATTTATAAATATAATAATGATGAGAAGATAGTTGACCATGGATAACATATATGAGGAGAAGGTGGTTGGGGCTGTTAGAATATAACACAAATAAGTTGAAATAACTTATTTAATAGTGCCAATGTTTCGGCCAGAATTTCTAGCCTTCATCAGGGCTAAGAACAAAGAACAAGATAACAACCAATGAATATAAAAATATAAATATTTATATTTTAAAATATACATAATATGTTTATATTTTATTTTTTGTGTTCATTGGTTGTTATCTTGGTCTTTGTTCTTAGCCCTGGTGAAGGCTACATATTTTGGCCGAAACTTTGGCACTATTAAATAAGTTATTTCAACTTAAATTAAATTTACAATATTTTGTTATTCGTTATTATTATATTTGTTATTACATTCTTTGATTTTTCAGTAGCTAATAACGTTTGGTAAATTAACTATTTTGTCAGTTTAACGTGTCTTTTTTGTCAAAATTAGTTCCATAATTTATTGCTGTGGTTCTCAATTCATAAGAATTTGCGGATAGCTTAAGTTAGATATTGAACGATGTGCGTCCCACCCCTCATTCATCGTCCCACACCCTCTCGTGGCCTACCTATGGTTCACTGATTTATAGCTACTCAGTCTGCTTTATGACATTCATATGTTGGTGGTCATATGTTATTGGAGATAAATCGCAAATATAGTTGATGCCACTTGCGATGCCAGAACCCTCACCTTAACAAAGAGAGTGCGGTTTGTTTTTCTCTGTAAAATTCACGTTTACCGTCCTCATAGTAACAAAAAATAATAAATATAAATTTCTGAAATCACGATGGTCGGCAACAGGGAAGACAACGCATGGCATAGTAAAAGTGAAGCCAAAAATTGGGGGTTGGTTACGCACATGGAGTTCAAGTTCACGTTAGGTAGGTAGTTACCCCTAACCTCTCTTGAATGTGTTCTATTTAAGATAACCTTACAGGCACAACACAAGGTATCTATTGTGAATTTTAGTTTTTGGTATCGTAGTATTGTCAAGGACTGATTTTATAGATTTTTTTATTTTGAAAAGAATAACCTTCATATTGTTATGGTAATTGACTGCTGGTAAAAAGGTAAAACATTTTTATGTCAGTTATCATGCTTTATGATTGAACGATTGAAATAAATTTAACGCTTAAGATCTGATGCTAACAACTTAACTCATGCTTTCATACTAGGATAGAATAGTTAAAATTGATTTATCTTCAGTAAGGATTCCTTACTTTTATATTTTATTCAGTTCTCAAGAGTTCCTAAACATTCATTGCTTGTCTCAGATAACCAGATGGTGTCAGATAACCTACATACAAAAAGAAAAGATTTTTCGTTTTCTTTTTTAAATACCTATGCAAAGGTGAATAGTTCATAAATGTGGTAACAGATAAGATTTTCAAGTAACGATAAGCCATATTATATGAGAGACTTTAGGTTTAGACTTATGACAAATAAAAATCACACTGGACTTCAACATACTAGACCTTTTCATTTAATATCGATAACATGAATTTTGTTATTGTTAAATTACTGTTTTGAATTCAGGAATGGAAAAGACCTATAAAACACAATTTGGGTTAGCTTATTTAAGGTAGTGTTCCTTGAAATATTAAATATCATTTTTGTTTTCTTGGTACTTTCTTTAAAAAATTAATTACTCATATTTAGATAAATTATATCGTTGAGGGTAACCTATACTGCAGACTCACCTGCCCCGTGATGGCAAACACACCTTGCTGATAGCTACGAAGCCTGCTTCCAAGCGATAGTCTTGAGTTCACTGTCATTAAGTCTTCCTCTTAGCAGGTGGTAGTGTTCGATTTTATCGCTCAGGTCGCCATTTAGGTTATCATCGTTTTATAAATTTAAATAAAATATTTATTTGCCATGTGATCGTTAACACGACTCATTTAGTGGCATTCCTACCAATGGTGTTCAGGCGATCCACATAATATAAATGTCTAGAATTAAAAACACTACGGAATTAATAGATGGAATGAAATGCTTCTCTCTTAAATACCAAACTTGACATTTGATTATAAGAAATGGTGATTTAATTGGCTGAAAAAAAAAACAAAAAAAAACTTCTGAATACCAATCTAAAAACTCATATAATTCACAATGCACTCCACTGTTGATCAAGCATGTCCCTACTTTGTTCTTAATTAAAAGATAGAAAAGAAAAAAAAAATATGGATCGAATGATTGATGTATTTACCACCTAGTCTAGTCCTATGGTATTTTTTACCAAGTACTAAAAAATTTATCATTTATCGTTTTTAGGTGCTCATTACAAATTTTAACTTAAAGGTTTTAATTTTCTCGGAAGTATTTTTTAAAAAATTGGTTAGTTCAGATATTAACCAAGAGTGAATTCCCTATAACACGATGATATATTTCTTGTCCGTAGTTGATTAGATTAAATTTAAAAACAGTTAGACGAATTTCAAGATTTCGAATCGCCTACATATTGAAATAAGATAGCTATATCTGAATCAGCAAAATATTTATAGAAGGAAGGTCCATGTTCAACAATTTCAACAAATTTCAATATTACAAAAAAGGTACCGAAAAATATTACTTGACATTGGAAATCAAGTAATCAACCATTAAAAAATCATGAAGAGAATTTGTTTTTTATAGTTGAATTTAAATACTAATTCATTACGTAAATGGGCCGTTTGGATATCAGTATTTAGCAAAAAGCAGTTTCAATAATAATACTAATAATTACCGATTACAATTACAATTAAACTGGTTCAATAATTAGGTTCGATTAACAATTATACTTATTTGTAATTTAACTATATTTCTCTAATATCAAATCACAATAATTGCTTAGTAATTGTGATTGAGATTAGGTCTCGCCTTTCACTTGTGTAGAGGAGAAAATTCAAATAAACACGATTATTTTACCATAATGCTGTAAAAATGTAGACATTTATTCAATTAACCTCGATCACTTACCTCGTTTCCTATTACTACAGATATTATAATTTATATGTCAATATATATATACAGATAATATCATATATCCATTAATATATACCCAAGTTCGAATCCTGGTGTGGCTGATAATTATTTATTCTGTTACTGTGGATTCGTAAACCCTCCGGAGTCCACCCACCCTCTTAAAGTTGGTTTCACTAATTGGGGATTCTGATCAAATCACCACCTTGCATAGTGGTTGGTCTAGTACAAAGTACTGCACTCCTTCGTAAGTTGTAGCGGTACAGATTAATTATATTTTATTAGTAATTTCAAATATCAATTTTAAAAAAATTGAATAAATTGAATCCATTTAACTGTCTTATTTTGGAATGAAAATTAAAAGTCAGTAAACCACGAAAAATACTAAACTAAAAATATTCATTTTTTTTTTTTTATTTCGAAACATCAATATCAAACAATTATATGAGAAATAAATAAAACGCATTTTGTAAAATTTATAATGGTACATTATTATTTTAATCACGTCAAGAACGCACGATGTATTCCCTATTACATGGCGCAAGAACTTAGACCTCCATGGTCTGTCACCCTTATAATAATAATAATATATTTATTTTATTTATCAAAAAAGATGATCAGAAAAGTATATTTAAAAAAGTATTTCGTATATATTCATATAAATATTTA
>NW_027107850.1:1196322-1233218 GCF_000696795.3 Halyomorpha halys | reverse complement strand
AAAGTATTTCGTATATATTCATATAAATATTTATATTAGTTATATACCAGTAATGTACAAAACACTGTAAAAGACAAATGACTATACAAACAATAAAATTGTAAAACGTTAATATAATTGTCTTATTGACTGATCCTCAAGATCCTCAAAAATACATATTGTTAGTATTCAAGAATAAAGTTATACTCCCTGGAGGACCCCACACATACACACACCACAAAGTGGGTATCCTTAATTAAAGATAAATCTGGCTTTCAAGCGTGATTCTGACCAAATAACCTCCTTGAACAACCGCCGGTCTAGTAACAGTAACTCCTTACAAATTAGTGCAGCCCTGACTCTTTATGGGTTGTAATAATGGGCGTACTCAGAGGGGGCAGCTGCCCCGCCTAGAAGTAAAAAATAAATTTAAAATCAAGCAAATAATTGTAATAACTATAAGGCACTGCTATAATTTTCTTAACATTTTAGTTTCATTTGCCTTTTTCGTGCTGAAATGTCACAACGTAATTGACTATGGCTTGCCCCTCTCCCTTCAGTTTTGATCCAGGGTACACCTTGGTTGTAATCGTACAGACTTATTTATTTTATATATACAAATAAATGTAAATTGTCCATTTATTTTATCTAAATCTGTAATAGTGTGTACGATTGAGCCAACACCCTAAGAGAGTTATTACACTGTAGTGAAGTAAATTCAGAAAACACTGAAAAAAATTTTATATTCTTCCATTAACTTTTTTTTCCTATGCTTTACCATTCATTCATTGTTCTTCATACGAGAGAATAATTACCTCTATACGTTTCAGATATTAAAATGAAAATAAATACAATAAAAATTTAAGTATCTTGAATTCGTTCGTATGTAGCAATGAAAGGATAGCTTTACTTAGAATAGCTAGATTCTACTCAAATCTTTCAATAAATTAATTTTTATTTTAGAATAACAACTAATTGATAGATCTGGAAACATAAATAAAATTACAGAAATTATTAATTTTATAGATTTTATTCATCAGTTCACTTACAGTAAAGTGGAGAGTAATAATAGAATTATTTAACGTTGTTTTTATTTGTAGAGGAAATGTGGAATGGAATAAAAAATTGTTATGTTGCCATCTCGGTTATGGGCTCTAAAAACAGGGCTGTTTCATTTGTTCTATAAAGACCATCCACAATAACAGATCCACGTTCAAAGCTCGCAAAAATTCTTTTATGAAATACCACTTTCCAGAGGGGTTTTCCAAATCGTTTCTTAGATTAAAATCTCTTAAATATATTATTTTTCTGTCAATTTAAGAAATGTCTTTCCAGAAATATAACCAAATATAATTTTCAGATCTATGGTAGCTATAATCGTTTACTGTCCTGAAGAAATTGAAGGGAATTCTAAATAAATATCCGGTGCGAAAAGACAGATCCGGGAGCGAAGGGATGGAATGTGGGCCATAAACAATAATAGACATTTGGTTCTGACAGAAAGCAAGTGCACGGTGTGGCTTGTATCATATGGTTTGGTGGCAATGTCACATCGGCTTATACCACGCCACTCTTACTCACGCACACAAACACTCCCTGTACTTATTGACTCAATACTGTTTACCGATCGCACTTACTGTATCATCTAGCGTTTCTATTTTTGAATGCTCTGTTCCATCGTTTCCTTGGTATAGTAATCCAAATCAATCGTTTGCAAACATTGCTTTTGGGAATCCCCGTCTGAATATAGGCGGTGAAAATGTTATTGCCTGTTTAGTTTTCTCAGAAAAAGTAACTTTTTTTTTAAAGGCCAGTTCGGATTACTAAAATGTTTGGGAGTACTGAGATTACACTGTATATACATTACGAGCTATACATTATGTAGCTCATTACAAATCATAAATAACATTGAATGTAAATGAAAGAAAGTAGTTAATTGATAAGAAATGAATCATGCCATAATATATGAAGTTTACTCTTGGAATTTCTTACTGTTTCCTAGATTTTTTGGAACCAGTATTATGACACTGTTGTAGAACATTGGAACATAAAAAAAAAAATAGGTTTTCATTAAAAAATTTGAGCCTAACATATACCTAATTCATTGCCAGTTAAATAAGCCATATCTGACTCAACGGTGCTAGCAAATTCAAGTTATAATTAGTATTAGCGTGACTTGAACCCGTTCCCTAATCTTTCTTATCCAACCGTACCACAAACATTCACTATTTAATTTTGTTAATAAAGTGACCAGTAACCCTGATGGTATTATATGTTTAATAAACAAACTAAGACCATGACCTAAGTCACTTAACTACTGGAATATCAGCCCCGCCATATCTAGGCAGTTCTGGAGAAAAGCCATACTTGTTAATGTTCGGGGTGTCCTGTGCATTAGAAACCAGCTTTGTTTTTCTGAATGTTTCATTTCATAATTTTTAATATAACCTGATTCTCAATATTTTTTTTTTAATTTATTTATTTATTGCTATTTACAACTGTACATTATAATACATTTAGTAACTTTGATCCCAGTTAAATTGCAGTCTTACAGGCGTGTAGGTAAACTACCCATTGGTACCACTTTAATGACGTTTTACATTAGCAGGTCTCGTGGCCATCTTCTTTTCAGACGCCTCGGAGGATTGTTAGGAATGGAAGATGAAGCAAGGTTAGTAACTAGCGGGTTTGGGTGGTTAGGAGGTTTTAGAGTTTGTAATGGAAGGAGTGATATCTGGTTCGGGTTAGATCGGCTACATATGGAACATTTAAGTTCTTTATGTATGATTTTATTTGCGACAAAGTAAGGAGTATTAAGGATTTTACGAAAGATTTTGGATTTCAATGATCAATCTTTTGTAATGAATTGGAAGCTTAGGCCGTTTGTCCAGTAGGTGCTGTAATATTCGAAATCGTAGTGGAGTTTCCTGTCTTTTCAGTCTTGGATGAGGATTTCAGGTTGATCGTTTCTCTAGATGTAGTCCAAGTTAGCGGATCTGTTCGCCTGGGGTAAGATCAATATTATTAAAGGATACTCCATATTAAACCTATAATAATATTTAACCTTACTTATTTAAGCCATTTATTGTAATTCAATATAACCTAACTAACCTAAGGTCTTTTAGATAACGATCTTTTGTGCATCTAGATTCTCCGATTTCTTGGTGCGATACTACATGATGTGGCTATAGTCGTAATTCAGGGTGTATATTCCATAAACATGAATACATAATTTCTTAATAACTGTAAGGATATGATGAGATATCGGCCCTTGAAATCTTATTGAATACTTCTTTGTGTCTTATTATCCCACATTCTCAACATATTTTGTATCTTTTTTTAGCCCTGATGATGCCCTGCAAAGTGGGGCCAAGCAATTATCTCCAAATTAATAGTTGTTAACTTTTGCTTCTTTCGACCGCAACCCATTTTTCCTTCAGATTTTGAAATAATACAGTCAATCATTAATATATATAATTTCATATTTTTTTCTCCTTTTAAAATGATTACATTAGCTTTCTTATTATTAAAATAAATTTCTTATTAATAAATAAATTAATGAATTTAACTGACGTGTTGTTCTCTAATCCGAGAGGCCTCTAGCTTGAAGTGTCCGGAGACCCCACTTGATTGAAGACGACCCTGCCGGCAATGAATTGGCTTTGTAACTACGCGTTGGATTACCACATGCGCGGTAGGCGGTAGGATGAGGAGACATTGTTCTTCGAAAAAAGTAAGAGTGGGATGATAATGTGAAAAAAAAATGGTCAATTGGTTTCACTTTTGGACCCCACAAAAGGACAGGATGATGACAAAGGACATGTTGCTTGTTCAGGAGAACATCACAAGGACATGGGCCCCTGGTTCATTGTCAATGTCTGCTTCTTGTCTAGCCTCATTCAGTTCATTTTAAAGAGCTTTTTAAATATACGCGTCTCATCTTTTACTTAAACCTATCAATTTTGGTCGAAATTTTATAGTTTCAAATTTAATATATAAAAATCAATATTCGTTACATTGCTTTGTGTCCATTTAATGTTTATTATATACCAATCGTTTTTCTACTGATTAAAAAAAAGAAATCAGCAATGGTTGTTCAAGAGGGACTTGGTCAGAATCATGCTCGACCGTCAGATGTTTACCCGTTTAAAGGGTACCCACTTTGAGGCTGGGTGGACCCCGGAATGCCCCCGAACCCACAGGGCTGTCTCAACGCCTACAGTGAAAGAGATAATAATTATCTGCCACAGCCGGATTCAAACCTAGGTCCTTGGAGTTAGTATTCCATTGTCTTACCAATGAGTTACCCACTCCCTTTTTGTATAGAATATGAGCAAAATATTTTTAATTGTATCAAATGAGTTTAAATATTTAACAAATTACAAAAACCCTAAGTCAATTCTAGTTAAGTAAACAAAAAAAAAACGTTGTTTTTAAAAGTTAAGTCAAATCACGTTCCTTTTTAGCGTCTTTTAAAACCGATAATTTTATTAAAAAAATAAAATTCTAATGTCCTTAGGCTTCCCCTTGTACAAACTGAATCCAGTCGCTTCTTTAATTTATAAAGGACACTCTTTTAGCTGAGTGGGTGATCAATGATTCAATGAAAAAATGTAGTCACTGTATCCTCTCCATTGAATAATGCGCTCCAGAACACTAGTTCTTTTCTTCCTTCTTGCAGCTTTTCTATTTTTATTCCAATGATTCGTATTACATTCCATTACTTTATCAGAACGTTCCACTGATATTATTAGCTTTTGTAACAATGTCAATTGCGCAGGTGAGATGTGGGAAGAAGCTTTTGAGAATGCGTGGGGCGGTCACATCCTCATGTATATCTCTGTTCCCGTTCACTGACCCAACAGTCAGTGTCGTCTTCCGACCGGAAAATGTCCTGCATCCTGGATGAATTTATTATCTGATGACGACAGGATCGGAGTAATCAGTACTCCAGTGAGGGATGGTCTCCGCTACGAATCATCTTGAGATTCCTCGAACATCTGTGTCAATGATTTCTAGTTCACTATTAATAATATAAGAAAATTTTACTAATTTCAGAAAGTACTGAACTTGCGTGTTGTGTTTCTTAAAGCATTATCAACTGGTTCAAAGTTATATTAATTGATATAATAAAATTTACTACTGTAACGAAGCTACAACCTTTTAATGTGATAATTGAATTTTAAAACGAAATTGCCTGTGATGGTTCTGCTAGTACCTAAATGATGATGATTTTGCCGCTGCAGTATCAGCTGTCATGTCCCTTTGGAAATAAACTAACTGTACTTAAATGCCGAACTTTCCATATTTTTGGCAGTCGAAAGGAGTGCTCCCCAACTGTTGGTCCATGGCCCAAAGGCTATTTATTGTAGACTAGTAGGCCCGGCAATACTTTGCAATTGGTAGATTTGGGGAAGTATATGGATTAATAATTGATAATGAATAATTATATCTATTTAGCTTATAGCGATAAAACACATTATATAATAGAAATATATGGTAAAAACATATAACTTACTTTAAGAGTCGTCGTAAGTTGAGTCGTCAACTACCTACACAAACTTCAGAGTGGTTTAGGTTTCTTTAAACCGCAGCAAAGGGCACAAATCGGATCTAATTAAACAAATTACAACTGGAGGTATAAAATAAAATGTTTTCAGAGTTTTTGTTTATTTGAAATAAATATTTCGCTCTTATATGTGCATTAAGTCGAAATGATGTTAGTGTAGGTTAAAACTGTAAACATTCAGCTTTCGGCGGTGTACAGCTTTCAAGAGGAAAAACTTTATTAAAATACTAGGTTGTGCTGCCCAAGTTCATTGGACTGCCAGTCACACAGCATACTTATTTTAGTCTAATCAGGCGATATTTTTAATCTAACAACAAACAGGCCTTTAAAAGTATACTATAATAATTACAAACATTAGTAGTATACAACATCAGAACATGATTTTTTTTTTCCTTTCCACTTCTTTTTTTTTTTTGTTTCATACTTTTGGTTCTTTTTTACCTTTTTCTTATTCTGTTTTTCATGTTTTTTTTTTTTGTTTTTTAGAATAAAAACAAAGAAGATTTAAATAGAACCTGCCTAAATTCTACATCTTTTAAAATAATATGGATAAAAGTTGAATAGGCTTTATCTCACATTTGTTATTTAATAATTGTCCGAATTCAATGATTTTTTAAAAAAAAATTTAGTGTACAAAAAATCATTCAACAGAATCAGTAATATTTTTACTTACACTCCAGGAAGAGACAAATAGATGAGATACGCGCCAAAGAATGCTTAATTTTGTTAATAACTTTCCCCCCTAAGAAATCGGAATAGCCTATAACCTTCCTGGGAAAATCCCGAACATTTAATAAAAAAGTCCCATGACAGTCGGATGAACGGTATGGCAGTGCATGAAGTACCAACAAACAAATATTCATTTTTATATATTACAAGTTTTACTATGTTTTCCAATGTTTGTGTGTCAACTGGCAAGTGCACTATAAAAGTGACTCAAAATACACTTCTAAGCAATGTAATTTTAGGAAACCCCACGTTGTTCCCAATCAGGAGTTGAGGAGTTCTGCACGTGGTTCAATGTTCGGTGTGGTTTGCAGACTTGGCTTGGGAACCATTGCTCTAGAGTACCATTAATATTATGTTTGTTTTTCTTAGCCCCGATTTAGCCGTACGGAGTTGGGCGAAACGAAGGCAAATCAACAGTTGTTTGTACATTTTGAACGACCATATCCTTCACATTTTGAAAACTGCGGTGAATCATTTATGTATATAATATATCATCAATTTTGTTTATTTGAAATTAATTAACAACTTCCATTGTTAGCAGTAATAAAACATGATTCCATATAAACTATGAAATTATTCTATAATTAACTAAGGAATCTTATCCCTAATGAAATAGTATGACAGTGCTTAAATGCTGAATTTTCAAAATTTCTATCTCTAATTTCATATAAAATCATTAGTTATCTCTTATTGTTAGTAGTAATGGAAAATGAATAAATAATAACTATGATAAAATTTGATAATTTATTAAAGGAGAAGAAACTGAATTAAAACATATACGTTTTTGTATTTCCATGGTTCTTATTGTTATGAAAATTGTTAGTTTTTAATTTCCTTTACCTAATATACAAATGGATTAATTTGAACACCAAGCGGAGTAGTGAGTGAATTATTTTATGGAGCTCTTACCGCACCAATTGTTTTTTAAATAATTGTATTATTAAAATAAAAATAAATAAATTGCTGTTCAACCTTTCGCTTTGAACACCCTTGATGAAGCTCTGCAAAGTGGGGCGAAACGTCGGACATTAAAATAGTTATAAACTAATTGTTCTGTTTTTGACCGCAACCCTTATATTTAAATTTTTACGGTCAACTATATATACGTATATATTATTAAAATATTATTTTGAATATTTTATTTTCATAAATTTTTGTTTATAGAAATTCCTATGCCATGTTAATAGCTGTCATACATTGGTATACAGTTGTTGTTTTTTTTCTCAGAACCGTCCCATAAATATCATGTATTATATCTTCCAAAACCCGGAGCCTTCGTTACTTATTGTCAAGAATATCATTGTAACCCACCACGACATTTAGGACTGCAATAACTCGATAAATGCATTCTCATTGGCCATTATTCAGAAAAATTTATTATAAGCATATCGTTTGATGGCGGGGACATAAAAACTGAGGCACACAATAAACACACGAGGGTAATTTGCATTTAGACTGACTTACCGTTTAAGATCCTATAAAGAAGGGATGCGTTCAGGAGGGTGTTAACCCGTTAGAAGGGCAGGGATAAATGGATAAAAAAAAAATCAACCAACTTTTTTTCTTTTTGTACCGTCAGATAGTCAACTGTGCCCCATAAATTTTGAGGCAACGAGCTCTTTTAATTACCCGTCCCAAAATACAATGTCTGAAAAAATGCTGGGACAAAAAATATCTACCTAAAAAAGGCATTATAATGATGGCAACACGACACCATGGTTCATTCTTCTGTTTTATTGGGCCTTACTCGAGTAAGTTTGTCCTGAATACAAATGATCACCAGGAAGTGATAACATTGACTGAATAAATTATATGTATAATTTTAATAATTCCCAACCCTAGTATAGTTCGTCGTTTATCTATTTATTTTTTGTCTACACATTATTCCTACTGCAGTATGATAGTGTATTTATTAAGGTGCCCATTCCTCAACTATAAATACCTTTTTACGTAAAGATTCGATCTGTTTGATGTGACTACCTAACGTTTACAACATGAGTATTCTCGATTTATAATTACATTTAAAAGACAAAATAACATTTTTTAAATTAATAAATGAAAGTTTGAACGATGTTCCTGAATATTTAAATTATAATAGTAAAAGCCTACGTTTCGAATTGACGGTACTTCATTTTGGTTTCTTTCATCTTCCCGAATTGTATCAACTGTCATGTATTAGGTACCTCATTATTGATAGACGTTATTTATTTATTGGATATATTAGTAGACTCTATTATTGCAGAGTGGTATCGATGAATAAAGTTCACTGGTATTTAAATAAAATCTCTTTATAAGAAAACATCTAATTTTGGGTATATTTAAAAAACTCTTATGATCATGAATTAGTTCGCTCTAATAATTTAATTTTGTGGCATAAACGTTGTCTTAATCACAATTAAATTCAAATTGAAAAGAGAAAGAGATTGGTTACTTATACCAACAGAATAGGTAATTAATCGCTCCTGTCAGCCACAGTGACCTTTTGCAGCGAGGAAAAAATATCTATATAAAAATCCTGTACTTAAAAAACATACTTTCCGACCTGAAAATGATGTTTAGTCACCTGTTCCTCTTAAAAAAGCGTTAAATACTGAAGTCATCTCCTTTCAGCTTAGTAATATCTTGTCAAAATATACTTCTCAATTTCCCGACTAGACAAATAAAAGAGATATATGAGCCTACCCTCCTGTTTTATATTGTATATATTTCTTCATAGCCAGATCGGTCTAGTAATAATTGATAATTTAGAAGTTTAGTCTTGTGTTAAAACATCACCGCTTACGATGTACAATGTTATAATTAACGAATTATTTTAATTAATAAAAAAAATTGAATGATATATCTAATATATTAGTAGAGAGTGAAATGCTTTATTCATTCACGCTGCCCAAATACATCGGGTTGCTACATTACACAGCATACTAATCAATCCGTGATCGGACATATATAAATTACATATTTTTACATAATATAATAAAAAAAAAAAAGAACATATTTTTTTCCCTCAGTTTTCCTTTAAAATCAATTCCAGTCTACACACTAAATACAAATATTTCAATTTATTCCTTTTTTCTTTCCCTTTCTAGTCCCTTCCATTTCACAATTTTCATTTCATTTGATCGACAAATTCACCCTCCCGAATTCCCCCTCTCAGATCCTCTCCAGTGACCCGCTAAACAAATTCACTATTGGACAGCGATGTGTGATCAAACCAGAGAAATACTAGTCACAGCAAGTAGAGATCAGTTTACAGAAAACATACAAATAAATACATTTTACCAAAACAAAGCTAATACATAGATTTAAATGAAAATATAATAAAAGGTTGGTTAAAAGAAATACTTGATTGGATAACTCAATAAGTAATTAAAGGATAAAATAAAATAAATAAATAAAGAGCTCCATCAAAATAACCTTATTTTGATCTGGGGTTCCATCTACTGCGATTCTTTTTTTTAAAATTCCCGTATTTGTTTTTTTATTTTATACATGATGCTGTATCCTTCACGGTCCTCAGTAATCGCCTTAATAAGTATTATATATTTTATACTTAATATTGTGTTATAAACGGGAATGTTTGATTGGTTGTATTGGCTTTGACTTGAGAGGATACAACACTACTAAGCTTTAAATGTGAGTAATTTTAACTCAGCGATATCATTCTTGGGTTAAGGATTGATGTCATTGGCAAGGAGGTATTTTCTAATGCAATCCGAGTCATATCCGCAATTGCTACCGGAGGCAGAACAATGGATGTGTAGGCGTTAGGATTCGGCGCGCCTGATCCGTTTTCAATTGTTGGTGTCGAGTGAGATTTATTTCTTATTGTGGCCCGAAATATATCTGTGGTAGATAATTGAAATAGCTTTGTCCCAGCTAATAAATGTTATTTATCTTAATGTATGTAGGATATTTTACGACCAAAGTCTTGCTTTGTCTACCGTCAATTTAGTCATGATAGATTAGAGATGACAAGAGTGAAATCTGTTATGTTTGGTGAACTTATACCAAAATTAAAATAGGATATTTTGTGGATTTTGAATAGAACACCAAAAAAAAGTTTTCAGATATGAGAAATCAACGAAATGTTATGACTTCTTGTTTCTTAAGTTGTGATACGAAAAAAAACAAAAACTATTTAAAATAATAATAATTACACATCGTTTTAAAGACATCTTAATTAACTTTCGTATTATATCATACCAAATTAATTTTTCTGACTACATGTTTCTAGAACGATAGGTTGATTGTTTTGTTTTTTAAATAATCTGAACATTTTTCGGACTTGAAGGTATAAAAGCTTAAGCGACTATATTTTCCGAGGTTGAACTCATTCCAAAATTTTAGATTACTGGGGTAGTCCATTGCATCGCAACGGAAGTACTGAAGCTGTTTAAGTCTGTTCATTTAAATCTACACTAGCACTAAAGAACATGTATCTGTTAGTTTTATTCATTGAGTATGTTTGAATCAATTATTTATTCAGAGTGTCCACAGACAGAGAGAGGGGCCTAGAAAAAGTCAGAGAATTTCATTACTCAGCAAATGTGAAAGTCAGAGATTTTCGTTAAACATGTCACAAAGTTAGAGATTTTCATCAAAAAGTCTGGTATTTTCTTCAAACTCATCAGAAATTCAATTTTTTTTTTCAAAATCATCAAATGTCCGGGATATTCATCATTAAAAAAAATCAGGGATTTCGTCGAGATAGATATTAGGTATTTTCAGTAAACCTGTCAGAAGCCAGGGATTTTCCTCAACCCCGTGTTTATCTATTCCTAAAATAGTTTTGTTTTATGAATTATAGTAAGTTCTAGGAACAAATGATGTCTCCCGAAGCCCGTAAAAATTAAAGTGACATATTAGTCTTATTATACTTGCCTAATTTTGACCTCTGTGGTAAGAGTGCTGGAACAATAATAGAGGTAGCATTCTCCAGGAGCTTAATAATCCCGGACGAGACATTACCATAAGAAGCCCGTTACTAATATCATCCTGTTTAGTATTAAGGTTTTTTTTGTTAGCGAAGATATGTTACCTTAGATCCTGACAAATAACTCAATTAAGTATGACTTAATGTCCGCCATTAATATTGGAATAAGTAACTTTTAGAGGATGATTATTACTTATCACACTATCACAAGCTGGAAGCAGTTAATATGATACAACAAACAATAAGCTTCAAGCTTCCTCATGGCTCCTGCTTCAATCTTCATAGTGATTAAAATCATCTAAATTGTATTTTCTATCGTAATATTATGCCGCTTCGAGTGTTGAGCGGTCAACATTGAGTCCTAAACGTAAATGTAGTAAAATTGATGTAAAATGTGCAAGTATTGACTAGAAACCGTGTAGAAAGTGTTAGAAAACCTGAGGATGAGTTCTGGGAGTGGGAACAAATCTTACGTGACAATTAAACGAAATAAATTTTCAAATTCATATCTTCAGAAAAATCTATTTCTTCAGCTTAAGGGAAATTAAGTAACTATTAATCTTATTATTGACACTTCGACACTTCGACGCATACAGGCCATCTCAGGTTTTCTCTTTCTAGTCAATGCCCAGATTACTAGATGTTTCCTCAAAGTAACAACGGTTTCACGATAATATCCTTCTTCTGGTCCTGAGAGCAACTGATCCCTATTACTACAGGAGCCCAAGAGGGGAAAAAAAGTCAGTTATTTCAACCCAATTTTTTTATTACTTTAATGAAAACTATATACAGTTAAGAGTCGAAATTCATCAGTCTGCTAAGGATAGTTAGGGGGAATAAAAAATGGCAGTTGTTTCAAAACGTTAAAAAAACTTTTTTTTTCTTTCGGAGTTCCATATCTTTAAAACTGCCTACAATACGAGAAAACCTAGAATATCATTTAAAGTAGAGTAAATTTACTAAAATATGAGCCCTGATAAAACAGTTTACGTTTGATAGTACACCTTGACAAACGACTAACCTGGAATCCTCACACAAGACTGAAAAGACAGGAAACTGCACGCATATTCTGACTATTACAGCACTTACTAGACAAACGGTCTAAACTTAGAATTACAAAAGACTGATCTAAATGACAATAATAAGGGCCATCTGGACATACGAAGTTGAGCTTTGGGGCTCCACTAAACCTTCGAATTCCTCTCGCATTCAATCCTTACAATCCAAAATCCTTTGTAAAATCCTCAATGCTCCTTATTTTGTTACTAATAAAACCATACATAAAGACCTAAATGTTCCTCATGTAACCGATCTAGCCCGAGCCCGATATCATTCCTTCCATCATAAACTCCCTAACCAAACCTCTTCCATTCCTGGCAATCCTCCGAGGTGCCTGAAAAGATGTCCTCGTGGCGTTATATTGTAAAATGTTTTTAGAGTTCTACTACTGGGTTGTTTCTCTACATGCTGTATCATATCATTATCATTATGATCAAATTTACTTGTTGTATTTTTTATACAGTTGTAATTATCAATAAATATATAAAAAAAAGTTTGATAGTTCCCGAGAAATAGTTTTAAAAAAATGCACTGAAAAATCAGTAATCAGTAAATTTAGGGAAATCTAAATCAGAGGAACAATTCGACGTACTATTGTCTATTAGCACTCATATCAAAGCTAATATACAACGTTTTTCTTCCTAGGTGTAGTAGTTTTCATGGTATTTGATACAATGAATTCACAAAATATTGATTTCTAGTTTCTAAGAAAAAATTTAATTAATGAAAAATCTATCTCTGGAACCATTAGACGTAATAAGGATGTGAAGTTCCGAAAGAAACTTTTTTTTTTTTAACGTCTTGAAACAGCTGTCATTTTTTATTCCCCTCGACTATACTTGGCAGACCCATCAGTTCTAACTACTTATTATACATAGATTTCATTAAGTTAATCAAAAATTGGAGTGAAATAACTGACTTTTTTCCACCGGGCTCTTATACTATATGGCGTTGTTGCTTATGACTTGGTATCCTATATACTTGAATTTCGAAACCCAATCTAGAAAACACATTCCAAATTCTCCCCAGGATATCTTTTCGTCAATCAGGGCACTTTTCCACTATCATGGAAGTAATCTTATCTTCATTGACCACTGGATCAAGTTTCAAATTTTTAACAACTGTTCCCTTTAAAAGAGAGAGCAAAAGTTTATTCAAAACAACTAAGTTGTGCTTCCCGACTGTATTGGGTTGCTTACTACACATCATACTTATTTAAATCTATTGTTTCAAATCTATTGACAATTTTTTCAAATCTTTGTACTCTTCCCCATCCCCTCCGGCCAGCGGCTCCTTGGCCAATATTGTAACCCCCGCCTCCAGCGGACCCAGCCCAACCCCTTATAATGCCATATCGCTAAGGAAGGTTACCAGTTATGTTTATATATACTTAGATATATTTTAATATTGTTATTTATAATAAAGGAGGTAAGAAAAAAAAACATTCAAATCTTACAAAATATAGACTAAGTCAAGTAAATGATACATAATACATAATAATAACATGAATTTTTTATCACTATGTTTTTTTTAAAAATTTTTCTTCTTTCTGTACTCTATTTATTATTATTTTTTTAATGTAATTAACTACTTCAAATGATACTAAATTAGTTTTAATCGATTTAAACTTGTATATGTGAAATTTCCTTTTCTTAAATATATTATTATCAATTGCCTGAAATTGTATTTCATAAAATTCTCTACATAAAATTTAGATCATTTAAACAGGTAGGAAGAATTCTGATTAAAAAACATCCAGAGTTTTTCCTCAATAAATAATATGATTTAATTAACATGATAATTTGTTGTAATAAATTCTTCCATCACTATATTTAGCGATGCAGTGAAGTAGACCTCACGCACTAAGCATTTAGTCTTAGACAATAGGCTCACGTCACATCCAATCCTTCAAGTGCTTAGAGGAGTCTGATAAATAATTCATTCAGTTAAATATATTAGGTCAACAAAGGATATCGTCATCGGTAATGGCTAAGTATAATGTTGACGATTTAAACAACGCTAATATTTTTGTGGAGGTCAGAGCTTCTGTGGTGGTTATAACAATAAATATACTCCGCAATGAAATAGATCTTTCAAAAATAATATTTGGAACGTGTAGGGGATCCCAAGAATTGGATCTGTAAACGGCATCCTCACAGGAGGTACGGCAGGAGGCTATACATTTCGTAAGTAACAGAGATAAATTTTGTACTTATTGTGGACATCAATTATCTAGTTTCTTAGACATACTACCCCCTGTAGATGGTACTTTCGGCCAGAAATAGACCATCATTACGCTATTATCTATTTAGGAGAAGACAGTTCTTTATAATTACCCGCATGATCGGGGGTCAACGGTCCGAAGTCTGCGCGGTATCACTCTCTTGATCTCGTGGTGCGCAATGGGAACGCAATGTCAGGGACTGCGAGTTGGGAGTGCATGCTGAGTTAGCTGGTTATCACAAATAAATTTTATGACAATTATACAAGGAAACAAAAGTGAACTACTATTCATTGAAAATTATGGTTTTTAACTAAATTCAAAGTTAGAAAAATCGTCATCATCTTTCTTTAAAACAGTTTCAAAATTATTAAGAAGATGGTCTGGAGTACGGTCAAAAGAAATAAAAATAGTTAACAACTATTTATTTTCCTACGTTTCGCCCCATTTTGTAAATGTGCATCAGGGTTGTTCAAGTTTAGAGCTTACGAAACTTTGGAAATAAATGGTTTTCAACTATTTTTGTTCGACCGCACCCCTAACCATCTTCTTCATAATTTGAAATTATTTTACAGTCAATTATTTACGTGTATAATTTCAAAATTACTTTTACAAAGTCCATTATCTGCCTAATTTATATTTGTGTTCCCTTTAATCGTCTACATTATGTTTTAGGCATTTGCTCATTCTCAAGAGCAGAGACCTTATTTATCAACTTTAATTGTTTGATAGGGATTATTAAATTATTTTTAACTTTTTAAAAAAACAAAAAATTGTCATATTTTTCACAAATATTTATAAAATATTTCTTCGTCCTATATTAGCTAATTAAGTTCGTCATTCAACTATAAATATCAATATATACTAAACTATAAAGGTCTTGAAATTTTACAGTTACATGAAAAGTTGTCCATCAAAATATAAAATAAAATTTCATTAAAGGATATATGCACTTAAAAATAAATGTTGTACTATTTGGATCAAATTAGTGTTGTTTAGAGTTACTAAAATATTATGTTTTTAACTTATTACACGAAGCTGTCCAATAAATTAAATTTTTTTTTATCACAGTACTGTTAAAAGTATAAATCTTTCAAATTTCAATCGGACTAAACAACACCGTTTATATCTCTATCCGTTTACTTTTATAGAGTTATTGTCGCATAATATGCGTTACATTTTCGGAACAATTTAATTTAACTGGATTTTTTTTATTATTTGCAGTTCCAAGTTTATATACGTGGTATTTGATTTAATTAACTGCTACTTTCAAATCAACTTTGGTTTTAAGTCGTTTAACGTTTCCATGTAATCCCTTGTCGTATCGTTCTTTCTCAATGACCTATTTACTAACCAAGCAAAGATTCCTTTTATGAAGAATATCAAAGCAACATGGAATGTTGTGGAAACATGGATTTTCAAAGAACTTGGGGGATTCCCCAGGGGGCAAAAAAAATTAATAAAATTGCACGGAACTTCTTTTATGTTAGGAGGTAGGGGGAAAAAATAAAAGAGTGCGTTGATAATAGCCAGAGAGAATTGCTTTTAGAAAACTATGATATAAAATATAAATTATTTCTAGGTGATCTAATGATATAAAGGTTTTTGTTTCTTAATTTTAAAAAATAATAACCTCCTTGCACAACCGTTGGTCTAGTAATAGTACTTCTTTCCAAAGTACTGAACCCCTGACTTTTCATGGTTTGTAGCGGTACAGATTTAAATTTAAAAAATATTTTCGCTACACACTTTTGGATAGTTGAAGTGTAGGTGTAAAATGAGAATATAATTGTAATATAAGTCGATATGAAAATCTCTGTTTACCAGGCGCTCGCATGTCTCGTGAAGTCGCTTTATTCTACTTTCTTACAGCAATACATAAAATAAAATATCATAAATATGTCATCCATTCATTCATTAAGTACAAGATCACAATCGATTGACTTATATATGACCTCTTATACTCTTTCATTGAATCCCTCATTCGTGTAACCTCCTTCTAAAATTCTCTCAGCATCTCGAAATATCTAACCCATCTCCGTTCTTTCGTATAAACAACACCTAATCTTTCACCTACTCCATAATTATGCCACGATATCGATGTGTATATCGATATATATATATATATATATATATATATATGTAGCATATATTAATACTATAAAATTGTAATTATAATCAAAATTTAAATATTTTGTCAGACAAATGAACATAAAGTCTGAAGTATAGATAAATAATGAATAATATATATGAATAAATGTTCTTAGAGGATATTTGTCCCTTAAACTATAAAACTACTTTTATATTATTACATTAATAATGTAAATACTTGAGAGAGGGCATCCTCAGAGCAATGAGAGGTCTCTTTTTGTTCTCTTCTTCAAGCTTGCTTATCTTCAAATTATCATTTTGTTAGTTTTATTGATTTTTACTGTCACTTACCGATATACGAGTACGAATTATATAGTCAGGGAAAGTATTGCGATCTTAGAAGAAAAGAATCGAAAAAATGGTCCGTGGATACGATATTTATTTATCAATGATTCATTCATGAATAAGGGTAGTATCCATGCCAATTTTAGCTATTAGTTTCAACTATAGCTCAGTTTTGCTTTGGTTACTATTTTTTAAGTTGTATTAGAATTAACTTTACTCGGAATATCTACACACTTACTTCTTCCATTAATTCCTCTACCACTTCGTCTTCCTTGTACCTATCAACCATCTCAGTTTAAATTTACATGCAATTCAGTCCTACCATTCCGATCTCTAAATCCCTTCCCATAAAACTGACGTATTTGACAAAGTCTTATTAATTGTGCAACATTCCTTTGGAATACCATTCTTACCCTAATCCGCTCCCTCTCTCTCTCTGTATTAATCCAGTCTCTTCGCTCTTTTCCCTTTTCTCCTTGATTCCATAATCATCATACTGTCTGAATCACTTGTACCATTTTAATCAGTTATTGTTATAACTATTTTTTATGTAGTTATTGTAGGAATTGATTTATTTTATTCCAAATATTTTTTCTATTATTATAGCTGGAATTTCGTCCCATTATTATAACTAATTATGAATTATTCTGAGATGCTTTATAACAGAATAAAATAAATAAACTTTTTTTTTATTGATGTATTATTCATTGACAAGTTTTTACTTCAGAGATCTTATATTTTCAAAACCTTAGGTATATACTTAAAGTAGCTATTATTGTTTTAAGTAGAAAGGTTTGGACTATTTAAATAGTTAAAGAATTATTAAAAATAATTTTTCATGGGAGTTTTAGTTGTATTTAAGTATCTTTCTTTAAAAATGTCTTGTCATTTTTTTGCGTCTTTCGAAAAATTTAAAGACTTTAGATAGATATAGGTTTAATTTAATTTTTGGAGAGCGGAGTAGTTCAGTGTGTAATCGCTCGATGCCGGCTGTGACAGATAATTATTTATTCTGTATCTGTAGCCGTGATTTAACCCTGTGGGTTCGGGAGCCCTTATGGTCCATCCAGCCTCTTACTTGGGAAAACAATTTGGGTTTAGCGTGATCCATTGATACGAATTCAAATCCATTGATTTGAAAATTGCCATGGATACGATATTTATTTATCAATGGTTCATTCCAGAATAAGTGTCGTATCCATTGTAATTTCAGCTATAGCTAATTTTTGCCTATCTCTGATCCATCTCCTTGGACAACTATTGTTCAAAAAACAGTACTTCCTTACAAAGTACCCTTTGCCCCTACATGGCTTGTAACGGTACAAATTTTAATTTTCATGTAGTTGATCTACTTCATGATATAGATATGATTTAAAAAATCATTTTTTTTCTACCTATTTATGCTCTTATTCCCACTTTTTTATGGTTGACAGTTTTTTTTTTTCATCGCCTGGGTGGTCCTTACAACTAGTGGCATTGTAGTCCATTTAGACCGGTTTCTTCCTTTGTTTTTTGTTGGATGATTTATCTTCAGTGAAGGAAAATGGTCCATTTCACTCACAAAAAAAAATAAAAAATAAATAAAAGAAGGAATCTTTTTCTCACTTTCTTATCAAAGTTTTTTTCCATCGTAGTAAATTGTTTCAGATATCAGTAGGTCCCACTATGACCATTGCCTCACCTAAAACCGTGATGATACTACGTGACTGACTTCTTTCCATTGTTAAAACCATTCTATTTCATTTCGCTTGCATAGTGACTTTAAAATATTTGGTGATGTATTCGTGACTCGTGACTATAAATAAATTTATTACCTCGGCGGCCATTCTCCATTCTACTAGTTATTTCGCTCACCTATACTCCGAACTTCTCGGCATCTACGAACCTCACACGGAAGCCTCCGGCTGTAAATCGGCCATTGACCGCCATTATTTATTATTTATATCTTTATTATGGTATGAATTACTATTGCCTCGTCAGTCTTCATTTATACCTCTCACTATCCTGCATCTAGTTATGTATCTCACGTTCTGCCGTATATCCTCTTCGAATCATGATTCCAATTTGGTGATCAAAAGATGTAGTGTAGCGCTCCTTGTAAATTATATAAGTCGTTTATAGATGGAGAAGTGCTAGGTTTAGGCTATTGTAAAAATACGTGGGCAGTTTTTATTATAACAATTGTTTGATCCAAGAGCAAATGCCGAAATACAGTAGTCCGAACTTGGCGAAAAAAAATTAAATAATATGAATGTACATAACTATTCTTATTAATATAAGCACGTTTTTTAGTATACAAAGTTTTTTTTATCTACAATTATACAAAGTTTTTTTTACCTATTTGATTGGAACAATTTGAAGTTATAAAGAATTAAAATTAGATTACTTTTATACTAAGCAGTCTCAAGAAAGTGTAAAGATTATAAATAAAAATAGTTAATTTACACATATTGTTGAATTTTTCTTAATACTCTCGTTAATCCGAACTTTTAAGTAATCTGAATGCTCTCCCTCCCTACATCAATTAGTTGGGATTACCGAAATTATACTGTATATAGTATTTTAAAGCATGCTGTAGAAATGTCTCCTCTCATATAGAAAATTTTCTTCCCTATGGGATGTTTTAACTTTTCCTGTTCTTTATTCCTGTTAGAAACCCAGCTTCCAGAGAACACCCAATAAGTTAAATTAGCAAACCTATTGACATTCATAGGATATTGCAAGGGACGATGAAATCACCTAGCCCACCATTGAGATGAAGCTCATAAAGTTTGCACAACAATGTTGCCATTTGTATGAGAGGTGCGCGGGGGTCTTCAGAAGAATAGAAGAAGGCTTTTATATGTGTGTAGGGTCCTTGTAGCTGCGTGATTTCCCATGTCAATAGTTTTTTGGATATCCGGAGGTCCGGCACACACCGCTTGCTCCTGCTTTACATTCACAAAGTTGGTTCCTGAGCCTTCATTATTTTTTGTTGAGGATTTTTTGTTGTGTAAAATTCCGCGATAGAGCCAGAAAATTTGATGCAACAGCAAAATAATGAACTTAATATTATTATGGAACATCAAAACTTGCTAATTAAATTAAAGACATACAAATTTAAGTATTTTTCTGTGTTAGCGGTCGGTTAGGTTCCGAAACAAAAAAACTGTAATCTCGTTATGTAGACCACGATGTATACATTTTTAATTATTTGTACATATTTTAATATTAATCGAGGTTTATTAATCATTTTTCGTGCATAAACGTTCTACGAAAATCCGCAGTAGACGGACAAAATTTGATTGCTATAGTAAAGTAAGTAAGGAACTTAGTATTACTAGCGTGGCTGCTCGTTGGTGAACATAACACTTGCTAATTAAATTATAATGGAAGTGGCATACCCATTCTCCTTCAACCCAAAAGTGAAGTCAAAAAGTGAGGAGTTAGCCACGCCCTCAGAGCCCAGGCATACGTTAAGCTTAATAGGAATGTTCGCCATTGTAATTCGCCAAACCGAAACCGAAGGCTAATTAGCTTTTATTTCTCTTACACGCCCTTGGAGTTCATCATAAGGCCCGCCTTTCTTGCTTCACATTCCCTCTCAGTTTACCCCTCAATCATTGGTAAACAACTTAATAACAAAAAACCGTTATTATTATTTTAAAGAAAAACAAATGTGGCAGTCTTGCAATTAGCCGACAAAATTGGAACTTCTAGAAATAAAAGCGCTTATTAAAATTTTATCAATAATAATCATGCACTACCTCTTATAGCTCAAGGCAAAAAACATTAGTTCTAGAGTAATAATAATAATTGGAATAGAACAGCTATATCCTGAGTCAATTCTTTGAGGAAAATGTTCTACATGGTAATTGGAATACATACTCTGTTTTAGAAAACAGGAGCACCCTCAATCGGAACGGCACAGCCGGAATTATGAAACTTCTCTAACCTCCTGTTCTCCTGTTACAAAATAAAATTTGTATGCTAGAATTGATCACTGTTTCTCTCTCATTACTTCCTGGCATCACGAAATCAATTTACTCCTGTTATTTTTTTTCTTATGTTGTGGAACGTAGGAAAAGAAGCATCACTTAAAAAAAAATTTACAATGTATATCGAAAGCGTCGCATCTCAAGGTTATCTTGAGTAGGAGGGGTTTGTTGATAGCGATCGACCAAATTGTTATTATTAGGGATAACAGTGTGATGGAGAATGATGAACCCTACATATTGTACTTATTTTATCTAATGTGGTTTGATGTATGTTATTTCTCAGTATGGCCTCTTTCTTCGTAAATATACTTTTCCTTAAAAAAATAGCTAATCAAAAAATATTCATATCTTTCCACACTTTTATAAAAATAAGTATATTAAAATACTAATTTATAACTTATAAGTTACTTAAAAATTATCGCGATTAAGTGTAGTAAAACAAAATTCTAAAAATGTTAAAAAATAATAATATTAAGATGTTTGCATCTTACTTCTCCCTAGCTCAGTATATAAAATGGCTTCTAGTATTGGCAATCCTTTAACATCTTAAAAGGATCAACATATTGTCAAAACATTACAAAATAGATACCAATAGCATATAATCAACATTACCTACTTGCGTAGGTCATTATTAAATTTTATGTATGTGGGCTGAGCAAAAATATTTATGATTTGACTTCAACAAGTTTGGAAGAGAAAGTAAAGATCAATTATTTTTTCTTTCTTTTCCTTAGATTGTGGTCAATCAGTTCATCTACTATCATTATCAGAGGAGGATATGGCGAGCAGCAATATATCATTAGAATTGAAAATAAGAACAGATATAAAAATGTTTTTTTGTGTAAAACATTGGTGTGAAATAATCCCTGAATTCTTCCTTGTCTATTGAAAAAAATATATAATATATTAATATGCATATATTAATATGCAATATTAATTCATTTTGTTTTACTTCGAATTCCTCTCACATTCAATCCTTGCAATCCAAATCCTTCGTAAAATCCCCAATGCTCCTTACTTTATCAACCCTTCCATTATAAACCCTTTAACCACCGAAATCCACTAGTTTCTAACCTGATTCCTCTTTCATTCCTGACAATCCTCCGAAGCGCCAGCAAAAAAAAAAATTGCCTCAAGACCTTCTAATATTTAAATGTTATTAGAGCTACCAATGGGTAGCTTCTATCATGTCTACATACCGCTATCATACCATTATGATCTTATATCAAATTTACTAGATGTATTATTATGTACAGTTGTTAATGTCAATAAACAAATAAGAAAAAAATATTTTTATTTTAATACATTCATTAAGAATACAGAAATGTCTGTTTACTATGAATTACTTTGTAATTTTATTTTTATTTGTTGAAATGGAAACGGATATGTTATTTAATGAAAACATCGCTACGTCTAATTGCCGATGTACGGCAGAAAAATAGAAACTTCTTTTTACCTTTTTTATTTTTTTGTTTTTTGTACAAGCTTTCAAATACCGAGCTAAAATAACCTCAGTAGGGCAGGAAAACGATTTGCAGAAGTAGACTCTTAAATTAGCCAGAAGCTTTGAAATTCATGCCTCCCATTTGGTATCAACACTCCCCCACGCATAAGCAAAGGTTGACCCATTGTATAAACAGAGCTCAGTTCGCAATTTATTCCTTCTCTGAAAATACCCCGGCCTGATGCTCTGTGAGCTTGCAATGGTTTGCTTTGGCATTGATCCTTTGTATAATGAAAAGGGAAAGGAATGAGCCATATATTACTTTAATAGCTATTGGGATTTGATACATGTTATACACATCCGGTAATATTCCTCGGAGTAATTTTATGACATTTTTGTTTCAGGTTTACTACGCTATTGCTTTTTGCCAGCGCGTGCGCCGCCGGGCACATAGGCAACCACAATCACAGGAGGGTGAGTTTTGAAAGTTTATTACATATTTTTAAGTTGATTTATTTGTAAAATATCATAATTGTTTAACTATTTTCTTATTAGCCTCACTTAGACCGAAAGTCACAGATATGGTTATACAGCAGTATAATCTCTTTTTGTGACTCTCCTCTATGTCCTTAATATCCGTTATATGAGGGTTCGAATTTTAGCAAATTTATACTGCTTTAAAAACATGTTATTATTAATTGTTATCATTTGGTTTAAAGCATTTGATATTGAGCATTGAGTAAAAAGTAAGTGAAATGTTTAGAATTTTCAGCTTTTCGGTCACCATTGTTTTATTTATTCTAATTTTAAAAACAAATAGCGTAGTTATTTTATACAAAATTTGTGTAGATTGATATCACGCTTCACGCTCGCGATTCACGCAATATTTCAAAATGACAAAAGAAAAAGTTTCTAAGTTTTGATTTTTATAAACTTTTATTGTGTGAAAAAAAAATTGTATATCTCTGGTAATTAGTTTACTGAACCCCTATTTTTGCTTTACTCTTATACTAGTTTGTAAACACATTTGTTTGAATGAAATAAAGAAATATTTGAATATTGGAATGTGTTCAATTGAAATATTTTTCTAACTTTTATATTTTATATTTCACTTAATGAAATAAATTTATCAGACTTATTTGAACATTCGGTGTTGTACTCCACGAAACAATTTAATGTTTCCCGCCCTCAGTCCTTACAGTCCAGAATCCTTATTCCTCCAATGCTATGGCATTCAAATTATTTTTAAAGACTTTAATTTTACAGAATTGGCTCGAAATAAATATTTTTTCCTTATCCACGCAAAAATACCAGTTCATAACAAGATATCCCAGCATTTTTACCCGTAATCCCAGAAGCGTCTGAAAAAAAGATGACCACGAAACGTCTTATCGTCGAATTGTCATGCTAATACTTATCAATGGGTTTCTTCACTCGCCCTTGTCACTTTATAATAGTTATCTTATAATATAATGCACATGTACGTACATATACGTGTTATAGCTTTGCGACTGTTGCTAGGATGTACTTTATTCGGAACCATCCCAAGAAGATTTTCTGCAACAAAAATAGAACGTTTATTTTAAGTTGTTTTTAAATTCAAGACTGAAATAATTAAATGTTATAATTACTAAATGTAGCTAGTGCATATTTAAATAGGCAAGTTCCCTTTGATTACTACTGGGTTATAATTCTCACGATCATTATCATCATACCAGGATGTAATTAAAGTGTTATATTTAATTTAGGTGAAATTCATACATATCAAGTTGAGCTTAAGAAATGAGTAGGCACTATTCTTTGGACGGACTCACTTACAGGTAGGACCCCGTGTACTGCCTACCTGGGCGGTGCTGATCTAAAATCTATTAACCCTATAATAATTTATATTTTATGGCCTCCTAGACTCACCTTTATTATACCTTATCTAAGGCAGGTGTCAGGGGGGTTTTGTTTTTTATAATGGCGGTCCTCTTTAATACAATCTGTCTGTAGTACCCAGCGTATCGAAATATCAAATCTGGAATGCCTGGATTTCAACATTGTCTATCTTAGATATTCAATTCCCTAATTGAATCAGATACAATCTATTTACGACTTTTATATTACCAGCCTGAGTTTCCTAGCTGCTCTGGAGTAGGCATCTAACTATATTAAATAAATTAAGTTTTGTAACTATTACTAAGCGGTACGTATATAATTAATACTCTTTTTTTTTTCGTTTTTCGTTTTAATATTCGTTTTTTTTGTCTTAATTTTTTTTAATCCATATTGCGTCCGTTGTATTAGTATGTATCAACTTTACCTTCAAATGCATATATAGTGCATAAATAGAGAGAAATTTTATTGTAAAGGTATCCCTCCAGTTGAGAGAAACCTTGGAAGTAATTTCCATTTAAGAGGTAAATTATTCTATCCCTACTTTTAAAACACTGAAATGAACTCGTCGTCATTAATTTACTCGCTATATCCCTCAAAATCATGTTCATTGTTGAGAGATGAGAGTTCAGTCAATTCCCAAAAGTCAAGATTGTATCGTGGCAAAATATAACAGAAAATGTAATCAAAAAGGGGCCGGTGAAGCCATGGTGATTGTATACCGTACTCTCATTCAAACGGAAAGTAAAACCAAAAGAAGGAGAGTTGACCACGCCCTTGGAGGTCTTATACCTTGAGATTAATTAGAATGTCGGCTATTGTAATCTAAACTGAAGCAGAAAGCCTCCAGTGATAGGTCCGTGCTCCTCTGCCTTCCTTGGCCTCACTTTTCCTAGCAACTTACCTCCTCCATTATCCTACTTCGTCCAAGGGTTAAGCTATGGATTGCGGGGGGGGGACGCTGTTATTTCCACTTATACACTTATTCAAGAATGCCCAATTGAATTGAATTAATTGAAGTTATAATAAATTGGGTCAATAAACCTTTTAAAAAATAAGCAATATCAGTACGAACGAGTTCTCGTAAATTAGGAATTTTTCGCTACAAAGGATTATATTATGCAATCATTCTTGGATTGACTCCTTAATTTAAATTATTCGAATAATAAGGCAGGAAGGTTCAGAATCCCTCAGCTCATCAACCGCTTTATGATCCTCCCCCTGTTTTTATTATATCTGAGAATATTAAAATTAAAGTAAGCTTTCGAAAGTATGACACTCTCAGGTGGACTATGACGGTATGACCGCCGCATTAGGAAAGCTAATTCTTGTTCTACAAGAATATTGTTTTTCGATTTCAACTTACTATTATTCCAGATCATTCCAGTATTCGGAATTTTACTTGTAAAAAAATTATTTAAACATAGCTGACTAATTAACTTTCCCTCGTTGGCTGCCTACCTTAGAATCCTGCCGTAGCAGAGGCCGACAAGTGGCGTTGCAAGGGCGGCCCTCACATAAAGAACAAGGACGGGACGACCCACCACAAAAAATATCATCATCCTCTCCTACCGGTCAATTATAATTTCTCTCCACTAAACAGCTGTCCACTTTCAAATATTCTTGATTGAAAATCATCCCCTGTTTATTATGCTAACTAGGGTTGCTATACGATAGCCTGTTTTTTTTATTTCTGTTTTTTATAAATCCACTCAGCGAGGTAGATCCTGCGATAGCTATTGTCAACATTGAATATTGAATTATATAATAATATGCAATGTATAAAGGACCCTGGTGCTACCAATAAGATCGCATAGAATCTCCTGCAGAAAATAAAAAGGTAAATACCGAGTTTCCTGGATTAGCACACTTGTCTTCTGGGGTTAATAGAACGGAGAAGAGGAGGAATACTGGTATGATTGTGAAGTAATCGACAGACTGGAGCAATCTTTTGATCAGACCATACAGTATAACTGTAATCTATAATATACATTATTAGGTCATAAGCCAGGCTAGAAACAAATGGGTTTGGGTGGTGAGGAAGAATCTCATTGAAGGATTGGTATCTGGTTTTGGCCAAATTAGCTACATATTGAACATTGAGGTCATGATGGATGGCTTGATTTGTGACAAAGTAGGGAGGATTGAAGATTTTGGTTTGTAAGGATTGGACACGAGAGGAATTCGATTCTTTAGTGGAGCCTCAAAACTGAACTCCGTATGTCCAGGTATGCCTTATTATAGTCATATAGATCTGTCTTTTGTAATGGATTTCAAGTTTAAACCCTTTTTTTAGTAAGTCTTGTAATAGTCGGAATCAACGAGCAGTTTTTTCAGTCTTGTATGGTGAAAATATAAACATGTCTATTACGCTTAACAATAAGTCTGAAACTTATTTTCTAAATGAAATGGGTAAATATCTGTTAACCGTATGTTTAGTGAAGAAATGGATAACCGAGAGTCGGAACCCTTCCCTTAAATAAGATATGACATGCGCTGGTTCATGGCTTTGAAATATTTATGTTGAGATAGGTGCAACACAATAGGACACACTACTGCACCCCTAATTGCACAATATTGTTGGGTGCAACCGTCACCAATCAGCCTTTGAAGTGCGCAGGCCATTATCCATTGTCTGAGAGCAGGTTGACCCAGGCCTACGAGAGAAAATACGCTGGCTTACCGAGCCATTCATCAGTGCTGCCTCCATTAGAGGCTAAACACGGCCGGTGATGACTGGAATACTAATCTCTATCTCCACTGACCCGCATCAACCGGTGTCGGCGCCTTTGTACTCTCATCCTTTTTACTATTATTGTCCTTATCAAGAATTTAGCTTATCCACAGCCAATGGTGGGGATATAGACCTAACCGGACTTTTAAAAACTCGATAGTTAGAATAAATTTATCTAATATTATTTTTTTAAAAAATAATTCTAAGTTCCTTAAAATATTGATTGCCGAACTAAGTTGTCCGATATTTTCTTGGAAATCTTCAGGTCCAAATAGAGTCTAGCTTGACCTGTTATTACAAGAGCCCAAGAGGAAAAAAAGGCAGTTATTTCACCCCCAATTTTTTATAAGTTTAATGAAAACTATGTATAAATACTAGTCAAAACTGATGAGTCTGCCAAGTATAACTAGGGGAAATAAAAATTTGTGGTTGTTTCAAAACGTTAAAATAATTAATTTTTTATTCGGAGCTCTATATGTTTAAAACTACTAACAACACTATAAAGCATCATTTAAATTAGAATAAATTTTCTAAAAAATTAAACCTAATAAAGCTATTTACGTTCAATAGTATTCGAGAACATTTTAAAAGCAACATTTCATAAAAAAATGTACTGAAAGATCAGTAGTAAATGAATTTATTTTGAGTAATCTATATCTCAAAAACCATTCGACATACAGGTGTCTATTAGCGATTAAATTAAAACTATTTTAATGGAGTATAAAGTATTTTTTCTTCGTAGGAGTAGTAATTTTCATATTTTCTATAAAAAATTGTTCAGAAAAAAATAGTTGTTCGGAAAAATTTGCATGTGGAAAATTTATATTCATATGCGAATATCATAAAAACTATTACCCCTACAAAGACTAAACTATTTTATAGTAAGTTAAATTACCTTCATTGTGAGTGCTAGCAGACATGCGTACGTCTTATGGTTATCGAGGTATATTTTCTCAAAAATCGAACGTTTTATCCGAACAATTAGAAATTATCATTTTGTGATTTTATTTTAGCAAATATCATGAAAACTACTTCTTCTACGAAGATAAACGTCGTAAACCTACTTTATATTCCATCAAACTAGCTTTAATTCAGTGCTAATAGACATTTATACGTCGAATTGTTTTTAAGTTTTTAATTTTGATCTCTCAAAATAAATTGACTTACTACTGATCTTTGAGTACATTTTTTTTATGAAATGCTGCTTTTTAAAAAGTTATATCTCGAATACTAATGGACGTAAATAGCTCTATTAGGTCTAACATTTTAGCAAATTTACTCTACTTTAATTAATGTTCTCTTAGGTTTTATAGTGTTGTTGTAAGTTTTAAAGATATAGAGCTCTGAATGTAATTTTTTTTTTTTTAAGGTTTAGAAACAGCCGCCAGTTTTTATTCCCCCTACCTATACTTGGCAGACTCATCTATTTTGACTAATAATACGTAGTTTTCATGAAAGTAATCAACAATTGGGGTGAAATAACTGACTTTTTTCCCATCGGGCTTCTATGTGGCACAGTAAAGACAAATGCAAGTAACGATTATCAAAAAAATACTACAGCTGTCTTACATGTAATTTCCTTAATTAGCTTGCCTTATCTCCTTAAATCCTTTTTAAGGACGTTTTTTTCTGTATTCCGCGGATATTTCCTATTCTTATTAAATAGATTACCAGAAACTATGTATTATATTCATTATAGGACAGGAAATGTATAAAGAAATAGCAGGACGGCCATAATTGACTTCCAGTATTTGTTTGGAGTACAGAGGAGGGAACATTAAAGTCCTGGGGTATTAGTTCAAAGCCAAAGATAAGATAGGCCAAAATATGCCCGACTTAAATATGTAAGTTTCATATCACCTTTCTTTTCTTACCTAGGCTGTTCATACACACACAGACCATTTTGCAAGCCTAAGGTTGTTGGACTCAAAAACTTGTTTTTCCGTCGAAAACTGTAATTCGAAATTTTTCACGATCGTAATATTTTCCCTTACTATATATTCTATACATAGGTAAGTGCAAGTGAAAACAGGTCCAATGGTCTGGAGGAAAGTGGACAAACACGGTGTTAGAGCATAGAGCTTTTAATTCGTTACTTAGATTCAAATTATTTTGAAATGTAAAATCTCAAATTTTGAAACATTTTTTAGCCGATGATAGAGAGTCATAGAGCTTACATATTTCAATAATATTATTGTTGCCATTACGTCTTAAATATTATCCAGCCATATTTTTACAAGCAAGGTCAGATTTATTACTAGAGGTAAAATCTCCTTTTTTTTACTCACCTACTTAATTTCATGACAAACTTCCTATTAAATATGACAAAAAAAATTCTATTATATCATTTGATCACCTTATCTGCTGTAATTATCTGACCAATCATAAAAAATAATAGGCGCAGTTGTTAAAGGGCCATTGCGGTAAATCTCTATTTTATTTCATAAGATAATTTGTGACCGGTGATATTTACTTGCATAACTTAGAGATTGTGTGCATATTTGTATATTTGTAATTCCTAAAGTTCTTATGAAATATTGGGTATAGAATCCTTATGCATTTAAGGGAATTTTTTTTTTATTTATTTTGTTTTTTGTAACCATTGAGGACATAATAAGGCTTTTATTTTATGATTTCATATCTACGATAAAACGATACCTCTTAGATTGATAGAAGGATACAGTATCTCTTTCTTCTACATCTCCTATTGATGTCTGGCCAATTCTATAATAAAAATATGAATCCTAGCACGCAATTTTTGAACTAGAAGTTCTGCGATTGTAAAATAAACTATAGTGAGGTTTATTTGATGACAATACTTATTGAAATGTAGAAATCCGAACAATGTTTTCAAGTAGTTCTGTAAAATCAAGCAAGTAGGCAACATCTTTTTTATCATATTTATATACAGAGCCTAAATCTCCAAACTAGCGAAAAATTCACACATGATATAGAATGCTCCTAGCACATCCTCCTGAAGAATAACTCATTCTCAGATAAGAAGCTGCTGGTTCCGCTAGTGTTGTACCCGTCAGCCCCCGGTGACCCACCCGCAGCCATTAATTTTTCTACTTTATTCCTCTAGATGAGGAGGGAAGATAGGAGAGGATAACATGAAGATGTACTGCTCCAGGGGGGAGACGAGTTGCGGATCCTGGGTCCCAATCAGATTGCAGGTGCGTGATGTTGAGCTTATATCGGAAGGTCATTGTGCTGGTAGCTTGTCTTCTCTTGGAGGCTGTACCTTAAAGACGTCGAAGATCTTGCAAAAGAGTTGATATTTAAGTGATAATTGAATTCTGAAAACCATAAACTAAAAATGGACTTTTTATTAGGCAAACTATATTCTATTTCCATAATCCTATTTTTTAAACCTCGCGGTTGAAATCAGGTTTTCATTCAATTTTCTATCTTAGGAATTTTCTAGAAATTTTAACGATATAAAGCCCTAAAAAGATCTATATAAAATACTAGTAGACCCCTCAATGCTTCACAATTGCTAGATTTGGGGATGTAGATAGTTCAATTGAAAGTTTCATCATAATAATATATTTAATTAGTTACGCATTGAATTAATGATTAATTTATTTTGAAAAATAAAAAAAAAATAGAAATAACTTCGTTACGACTCAACAAATCTAACCAAACTTAAGAGTGGTTAGGATCCTGAACCAAGTTTGGTTAGATGTGCCATAGGACACAAACCGAATCTAATTAAACAAATCAGAACCGAAGGTATAAAATAAAAAGTTTAAACAGATTTTCTTTATTTAAAACTAATATTTCGTCCTTACAAAGGTATTAAATTAAAATTTTACTGTAGGTTAAAAGAGTAGACATTCAGATTTCCAACGGTAGTTTTATCGTAGTAATTGGATGAAATGTTTAAATTATTGAGTTATAAATGACTATATTAACAATGGTCATATAATCATATATCTCATAAGGTTTAATTTTGATTTTACGTTTATGGTTTTTATTGTTAGTTTGGCCTAAATAAATGTTTATATCCCAGCCAGATTTTTTTTTTGTTCTTTAAAGCTTTTTTTCAAACAAGATTTTGAAATTTGAGGTTGCTCTAACTCCGTTATTAACCTATGATAAACAGCCAATTAGGTAAAGTATATACCCTTTTGTTGAATGCGGTGATGATCCGAAGCAAACCACTTATGCAAGTACGAAGGGGCGGACGTTATCGAGAAGGTCCCCAACTAGTTCCGTAGATTATTTAGAACTAAATACTGATCAAAAGGCAATAACGTAGGATATATCGTGGCCAATCGCTCGCGTGTAGACAAATTGGCCGCTGACAGAGCGTATCTGGGACCAGTTACACAATTACTCGTCTAGTCCCTATGGCGAGACCTTTCATGGTCGCCGGTTATTATTTGTAGCTAACGGTATTATGCCATGTTTCGTTTGTAACTAGTATTAACTTTGTGTTTATATCAAATTTTTATATTTATTTTTTTTATGTGCAATTTAGATTTCATGAAAATTGGTTTTAACAGTGGCATATAACTGGTAAGCTAGTTAAGGATAACACTTGAATTTAAACCTAAATCCTCATACTAACAGTTTTATCTAGAGTAAAAAATTCTAAAAATGAAGGCATTACTTGGCGATAACTTAATCTGAATATAATCTAATCTAATTAAATCTAAAAGTATTGTACATTACGTGACTCTTCGTAAGCCAGAAAATTTTGATAACATTTTTTAAAAAAAATTAACACATTATATAGTTTTGAAAAAAATTCTCAATTTAAAAAAAAAAGATATAATTACAAAGGTATAAAAGGAATATAGTCCGTGCGCGGTCATAATATCTCAAACAGAAATTAAACTGTTTATTGTGAGCCAAAGTCTACTTTATTATTAGTTTTGTTCAGCTGGCTCTACAAACCATATCGATCTTTAACCGCCCAAACCAGCCTTCTACACGTCTGCCTGTCTTGGGCTACTGTTTTTCAGATTATATTTATCCATTTGGTTTTTGCCCTGCCACGTAGTCTCTTGCTAACTCTACTGGATGTGTAGAGGCGTCCATGTGGATTGCTTCGAGCCTCATGCCCCGCCCATCTAAACCTCCTTGACTGAACTCTGCAAGCAGTCAGTGTTAGTTCATCTCCTCCATGTGTTAAGGCTCTGATCACAGATCGCACTTGTAATTGTACGGAGGACCTTTCATTCAAATCTCTCGATTCTGCTTTTTAAGGTACCTGTTAAAGCTCAGATCTCGCGGCCAAATATGGCCTTATCATGGATATGGCATTGTGCACTCTTAGTTTCAGATTTTCGGAATTTATTTGGAAAGTTGTATGAAACTGATATTACATTATTAAGGCAAGTATATGTCTTTGATATGATAGCGACATTTTCAAAAAATCAACAGGCTGGAAGTACCATATCATAGAATACTTTGTTTCACGTTTTTCTATTATTTTATTTAAAAGCGACTTCCTTCTTCTTCCGACTTCCTAAAAAATTTTATTGATCATATTGTTCAAAAAATCTATCTCCAAAATAGCTTTAATTTTATCTATTTTAAATGAATGAACATTTTTCATTTTAAGCAATGTTAATCCATGGATAAATACAAACTATTAAAGAACTGAGCGTGAATAAATAAAGGAAAGAAAAAGAAGTATCTGATTCGGATGGGACCATCGGAACTTTCCCGATTGCATTGCAGCGTTATCTTTGTTACATTGTTGTATTTCTGGCAGGAACAAAACTTATATTCATTATTCTCCGCTTTAGAAACACTAAAATTTGAATTTTCATAGAAACAGAAATTTTTTTTTGTTACGTAATACTATACTGCAATGCATGTGGGAAAGTTATTATTAACTAACTTATTATTTAGTGGAATTTCTCGGGCTCAAGCCTAAGCGACGATATACTACACACACTTTATTATATTTTCTTAATATTAAAAAAACCTTTTTAATTTTTTTTTTTAAATCAGGAAATTTTCATTTCAACATTAGCTTAGTAAGACCCTAGTCTTCAAAATTTCCCTGACTTGGTCTAGTAATACTGGAGCAGGTTCTCTTGAGATCCAGACAGCACCTCAGAGCAGCCGAAGTATTAATGCCGCACATTCCCACTCAAGTTGCTATCCCTCCTCCCTGCTGGAGACCATTCCCACCGGGATAGGACTCCGAATTCCAAGACCCAGTAATTTTTCTTTTGACACCTCACGATCTTTTTCTTCGACTCTGGATGAAAAAAAAATTAAGTAGTCATTAGGTAAGTGTGTATTCGGCGTGACAGTAATAAATCCGTTCTTGAGGCATAAAGGGCAAGTTTGGTTCCTTTTTGTCGAAATTAATTACAAACAGGTTTGGGTAATAATGCTCGTGAAGCGGGAATAGTTTACGATCCGCTCCGGTGTGCTCCAGCCACGCCAACCTCACAGCCTTGTTTGAACAGGGGCTGTAATTTTGCCCTGCCGAAATGGGAGCCTGCTCTGATTGATCACTATTTACAGTCTACAGGCACCAGCCATTGCTTCCCTTCCATTTTTATTAAAAAACTTTTATAGTTTTAAAAAAAAAGGAATTTTACTGTCTATTTGAATGGAGATGAAGGAAACTAAAAAAAATATAAACAACTTTTCTTAATAACTCTCAATTTACGCGTTTAAAGATATATTTTTTCTTAATAACTATTTATTGAGCAATATTAATACACGTTGCCATAAATCCAGGAAAATGGGTATCAGAGCTCTAAATGTACATTCATTCTACATATAAGGACAAAATACTAAAGAAAATTATTAAATTAAATAGATAACAGAAATAATAAAGAAATATCGTAGTTGTAAAAAACTCCAAAGAATATAATTATATTATTCATTAAATAATAGCAGAGTAATATAAACACATGGCACAATATTTACAGTCAGCTTTTAGAACTCTCTTGCTGAAGTCAAAGCAGGTCTCTAAAAGGAACTCCCTAGTCCAAAAAAGATATTTTAAACATAATGCTGCCTCCTTCGTCCTTTACTGAACTAAAAAACGTTTTAATTAGCTATTAGTTAAGAGTCAAGAAGGGAAGATAAGGGATGCAATTTTCCTGAGCAGCAATATAGACAGATTATTTTTTTTATCCCATTCCTGGTCATTTCTAACATTCGTGGGGTTTATCCTACAGATTACCACCCCTTTCTAAACAGATTGGGAAGGTCGAGTTTTGATTCCTTAGGAAAATGAAATAAAAGTAACTTACCCAGGTCGGAATAGAACCGGCGTCGTTGCATTTTTGAGGTTGCTAAAGAGCCACCTTACCTACAACACTCTCAAGTTAGGCAGTCAAAATACAATCCTTTGTTTCAAATTGTCCAAATATTGATTAATCAATTAAAAAATTTTACATCTTTTACTCAGAACTTACATTGTTTTTTTTATTATTGCCAAAGATATATATATACTTCGCAGCATGTTTCAATAATTTTTTTTTTTTTAAATTACGTTATCATTTTCTGCTTCTTTAATTCACGTTAAAGAATAAATACCCATATTGTTTCCCATGCATTGCTACAGTAGGTTACGACTTCACTTTTATTATAATGACAGTCATTCCACGGCAAAATTGTAGTTAAATTGCTTATAACTGAGCCGCTGAGAGCAAAAGTGGTATAAGTCATTGTGAGTAATCAAGAGTTTTTATATAAAAAAATAATTTATTTAATTACGTGCAATAACTTCGAATGTTTTCAAATACTTGTATATGATTAAGACTGGTTAGTTTCATCTGAAAAATCTTTCATTCCTAAAATTTTCATAAAAACATAGAACTTTCTCTAAAGTTTTAAATATTACATAGCTCCAGGATTGTCTTGCACCACTTTTGCCGAGTTTCTCGATGAACCTAACTTAATCCTTCTCTTCCTGTTTTAAATAAAAGTTTCAGAGATGGTATATGACGTCGCTAAATTGGGGTTTAGCGGGGCGGTTTGGTCAGAAAGGATTGCCTTAGAGTGTTACGATCTCCTCTTGAGGGATTGTGACATGTCGTACATCGACCTATACTCCCTTTAGGAATCTAACAAGAAGAGCTGATTTATGTTTAATGTCATTAGGTTGATATCTTGGAGTAGTTACACGAAGTATTAAAAAGCTTTTATTGAGAAATAAAAAAGCATTTTGCCCCAGGTAATTCAATATTTATATGGTACCTCTAGCCTTGTAGTTATATACGTCACCTAAAAATCAAGCAAATAATTAAATAATATATATTTATATTTTATGGTCTTTTGTTATAAAAAATTAAATTCTTATATTTAAACTCATTAAATACGACCGTGGATGGTTTCTTATTTTATGGAGAAAAAAAAAAAAAAAAAATCAATAGGTTTATAATTACATGAAATCCATCCAATTGGTCTAAAATAATAATATAAAAATTACTGAAACTAAGCAAAGTAATTTTATTTTCGATTCCTAGGTACTTTTGCTAGATCCCTGACCTCACGTGTCTAATCTACAAAAAAATCATTAAAATCAGTGCTCTCACGTCCGTATGTCTCCCTTTATCAGTAGTAACTTCATTATTGACTATATAAAGAATTTATTTATTTCTTAAATCAGCTGGAGACCAAAATTCTAAGTCTTGAGTGAGACTAGGATTTTATTTTTAAGTCGATTCTAAATATACGAAGGAAATTAATCGCTAAAGAACAGATTTCTCTTGAGTGTCAGTAAATATTTGGATTCTGAAAAGTCTATTTAGCTGATCTTAGTGTAAAATAAAATTGTTTAGATCTCTTAACGTCTCGCTTGGTACTTTCGGGGATTGGTTCAACATGTATCCTCAGATGTTCCTGTCACTGTCTTAAGAACCCTTCCTAAAAACCTTGCTATTCTTATAAATAAAGATTATACTTTAAGAACGAATCCGTATTGTTTATAATGATTAGGAAATAATATGTTTTAATATATATTTGTATGGTTTTCAAATAGAATTGTTATGATATAAGTGTTGTTATATAGGTATGATTATAATATCAGTGTCCATCGTTCTGTCGCAGCTTATCTAGCTGACTGTAACGGGAATAGGGGTGCTGTTTCTAAAGTTGAAATTTATTCTATTCAACGTTTCTACCCTTTTAGAATAATTTTTCAATCGACTGTTTACTGGTTTAGGTTAACTTTACTGTTGCCGAATGGACAGGAATCTACCACGTTCCCCTACTAGCTCACTTTCGTAACAGTAATATTAGACAGAAAATTGTAGCCAACTAGCCTCATAGCAATATAGATTCATTATAGAGTATATTTCTAAACCATGTCTATTTTAATTATTTCAATTATCCTGCTGCCAAAAAGAGAATATAGGTGCGTATAAAAAAAATGTTTGTATTATAATTAAGAGATGAAAGAATGAAATGGTTTATTCGGCAATGCTGCCAAAATACACCGGGTTCCTAAAACACACAGCTTACTTATCAACCCAAAATTGGAGAGAAAAAACCCTCAATTAAAAATGTTACGTTTTTTTCTATCTAGCTTTTTATCTTCCCTTGTATATTTCATGTTTTCCATTATTTTCAATTTCACAATTTTTTATCATACTCGAACATGACTTTTTCCTTAAACATAAAACATAATTATAATCAATAGTATGGATATATATAATATCATATACAATTTAGAAAAATATTTTGTTTATTATTTAAAACATTTAAAAATATGCTATATATTTTAAATTTAGCAAACATTATATATACACGAAAACATGATCGTCCACAATTATATCCAAGAAAAATTCAAAATAGCACTTATATACATTAATAAAAAAATTAAATACATTAAACTAAAAGTAATAAATTTAAAAGTGATAAGTATAAAATGATATCAGTTTTTTTTAAAAAAAATGTTTAGAATATTAAAAGTAATAGATATGAAAGTAATAAATATGGGTGAAAGAGA